>NC_081534.1:30401042-30421042 GCF_030273125.1 Centropristis striata
TCTCAGACAAGTCTGAGCTCAGAAATTCATCACAGTAAAGTTTATTTTATAGCCAAAGTTGTGAAGCACTTGCAGCAGAGTTTTCTCTCAAGGACGTCTGAGCGTGCACGGCTGCAAAATCATTTTTAAATGCAAGAAACATTTCAAATATTCTGTGCATAACATCCACATTTGCTCATTATTTTTTACTTCTTGGGTTGATTTTCCAGCAGAAACAGTAGCTCAGCAGCCTGTCATTTATTCTCACATCAAGATAAATTTAATGCATGTTCCCCTCAAAAGAAAACGACAAAAAAACTGAAGCTCAGATGGATTACCTTCTGTATCTCAATGTGTTTAAGCCTCTGCATGTGATTTTCATACATTACAGAAATCTAAAACCTTTTTGTGAGGGTTTCAAACTTCCCCAGTTTGCTTTAGTTCTGTTGGACTCTGGCGTATTTGCCCATTTGGTTTGGTTTGTTTAGTCTTGTGCCAAAGCTAAATCACTGCTGAATCCATCTGCTGATTGTGGGAAGTGTTGAGGCAGCGAGATACAAGATAATGAACTCAAAACAAACCACAACATGGAGGATATTTTCTTTGTTTTGGGCCAAAATGAACCAAATAACAGGTGTGAAAACACCCTTTTAATAAATACGCTGCAGTTCGTATGTTGAGGAGTACTTCATTCTGGCGTTTAAATTAAAGAAAATAAAATCTGAGACTTGTTGACCCTGGAAAAAGCCTCTACAGTACAATGACATAAAGATGCAAACATTAAAGGGATAGTTCTGATTTATTGATGTGAGGTTCTTTGCGCTACTTATTCATCGTTATTATATAACTGACTGTAAATCGTGATTAACGTACCTCCAGTTTGAAGAAGAAGAAGGCAGGAGTATTGGCACAGAAGCTACTTGTGTACTGTACTGTTGTGGATGGGGGCAGCAGCACCTGAACAAAAACATCAGTATTAAGCTTTTATTAACCCTCTGGAGTCTCCAAAAGCGCCAAAGCATGGCTTCTTCATCACATCCAGACATAAAAACAAAGCAGATGAAAAAAAAGACACAAAATGACTAAAAAAAAAGACACAAAATGACTAAAAAAAGACACAAAATGACAAAAAAAGACACAACAACAGACACAAAATTACCAAAAAAAGACACAAAATTACTAAAAAAGATACAACAACAGGCACAAAATGACCAAAAACAGACACAAAATAACTTAAAAAGACACAACAGACACAAAATTACCAAAAAAAGACACACAATTACCAAAAACAGACACAAAATAACTTAAAGACACAACAGACACAAAATTACCAAAAAAAAGACACACAATTACCAAAAAAGACACAAAATAACTAAAAAAAGATACAACAACAGACACAACATTACCAAAAAAAGACACAAAATTACTAAAAAAAGACACAAAATTACCAAAAACAGACACAAAATAACTAAAAAAGACACAACAACAGACACAAAATTACCAAAAAAGACACAAATGACCAAGAAAGACACAAAATAACTAACAAAGACACAACAGACACAAAATTATTATTAATAGAAGCCCCGGCTACTATTTGAGGAAACACGGTAGTTTATGTCTTGTCTCTCTGACTTCTTGACATTTTATCTGGCTGAGGTTAGAATCTGACCATCTGAAATATCAGTGGTTGAATCCAAGGTGCTGTCCGTGGTGCTGAATATTTTCACTGCTTTAATTTGCTCTCAGGCAGCCCCAGTTTACGTTTAAAGGGAACTGAAGCCTTTATATATATATAACAAACAAAACTAACAAACTAATGGAGGCAGTGGTGGACCATCAATTCCTATGTGCTGCAAGGTAAAATGACAGTTTAAAGCAGGGGTCTCAAACTCAAATTACCTGGGGGCTGCTGGAGGCAGTGTCAAAATGACACAAAAAAGACACAAAATGACCAAAAAAAAAGACGCAAAATTACAGAAAAAACCCGAAATTACTTAAAAATGACACAAAATGACCAAAAAAATACACAAAATTACTAAAAAAGACACAAAGAAACAAAATTACTAAAAAAAAGACACAAAATTAAAAAAAGACACAAAATTACAGAAAAAAGACACAAAAATTCTAAAAAAAAGACAGAACATTACCAAAAAAGACACAAAATTATGAAAAAAAGACACTAAATTATTTTTTAAAAAATTAGATGGCAAATGGCAAAGTAAAGGAGTGAAAATATTCTAAATATAGCGTACTTATGCAGTATACAAGTAGCTTCTGTGCTGGAATTCCTGCCTATAGATGCTCTCTTCAAAGCCACCAGACTCCATTGACAAAAACAGTCATTTTACCTTGCAGAACACATTATTTGCTGGTCTAGTGCGACCATGATGGGTGACTTTGTTTGTGTTTCTGTGTGGCTTTGATGAATCTGCACCACCCTTTAAAACACCAAAGTAACACAATAACACGAACAAACTAACTGATGGAGGCAGCAGTAGACCACCAATTCCCATGTGCCACAAGGTAAAATGACAGTTTAAAGTAGGGGTCTCAAACTCAATTACCTGGGGGCTGCTGGAGGCAGTATCAAAATGACCAAAAAAAGACACAAAATGACCCAAAAAAGACACAAAATGACCAAAAAAAGACACAAAATGACCCAAAAAAGACACAAAATTACAAAAAAGACACAAAATGACCAAAAAAGATGCAAAATGACAGAAAAAAACTAAATTACTTAACAAAGACACAAAATGACCCAAATTATACACAAAATTACTAAAAAAAGACATAATATTATTAAAAAAGACACACAAGTATTTGAAAAAGACACAAAATTACCCAAAAAAGTAATTAAAGGGACCTTCCACACACAACACGGTAAAGTGCCATTCATGTAAAACTCACATTAAACTTTCATATCAAGGTGGGGGCCACAAAATATCATCACGAGGGCCACAATTGAATGTTTTTTGTCAATGGTTGCTTCAAAGAGAGCCATAATAACGGCCTCAGCTCCTCCTGCAGAAACCCAACACAGCTCTGTCTGACAGCAAGGTAAAATGGTGAAAATATTCAAAATATGGCGTAAAATTAAACTGAATTGATCTTTTTTTTAAGGTGGCTAAAATATATTTAGCTGCTGCTCCAATCTACAGCAACACATTGCTGTTGTGAAATTCAAAACCTGAGATTGGAACAAATTGATTAAAGTCTGGTTTATTATGTCTTCAGTTGCTGTTTAATTCCTGTAAACACTGGAGGGAAACAGACCGATATAACGTGAGTTATGATCAACTCTTTAATGTGTATTTATTCAGGTTAAATTTATATGATGGGGGAATAAATAAATGAGCCCTGAGAGCACAAGCCAACATAAAGCCTCCAGCAGATCAGTACAGTGAAATCTGGTGTGAGACAAAGTGCAGCATTTAGTGAGGACACGAGGAGAGAACAAAGACGATGGAGAGCTGAAGTCCAACATTCATCTTGTTAAAAACCAAAGAGCTGCAAGTTAAAACCCCTCTGAATCTTCTTTTACTAAAATGACCTGGAAGAGCTCTCCTGATGCTTTTAAAGACACACACACACACACACACACACACACACACACACACACACACACACACACACACACACATTCTTTAACTTCTATCTTTGTGAGGACCCTCATTGACTGTACAACACCTGCACAATCTGAACATTTTTGCATATAATCTGCACTCTGCACATTCTCCACTTAATTTGCACTAAGTTGTATATAGTATACTATTATTATTATTTTGTATATTTTGTATATTGTTAAATGTCTTTTCTTCAACAAAGAAATTTCCCCACTGTGGGATTAATAAAGTCAAATCTAATCTAATCTAATTGTAACAGTGAATTCCCTTGCAAGGTTATAATAGTTTTGGATTTTTCATTAGTTTTAGTTTTTATTTATTTATTTATTATTGTTTACTTATTTTATTATTATTTTATTATATATTTATTTTTATTATTTTCATATTATTATTATTATTTTCAACTTATCTTATTATTATTATTTTATTTTTCATTAGTTTTAGTCTTAATTTTGTTGTGAATTTTTGTTTTCAAATTCAGTCAGTTTTAATGAGTTTTTAGAGTGAGTTTGCTAGTTTTAGCTTAGTATTTATTTTTCTGAAATGCTGTAGTTTTAGTTTAGTATTTATTAGTTGTAGTTTCTTGTAATGGGGTATTTGTTGGGTGGGAGATTAAAAGAGGTCACAGTAAATTTTGCCTTTATTTCCTTTGTCTGATCCATCTTCATTATGTATGAAAAAAGTTGACAAAGACGGAAACGAAGGACATTTTCACTATAATTTTAGTTAGTTTTGTAACCACACAATACAGTTTCAGTTAATTATCATCATCATGTAACCTTTAACCCTTAAAACAAAGTCTGAAATCTAAAAAAAGGACTTCTTTAAACTTCTTTAAAGAAGTGAGGACCCGCTGAAAATTGCAAAATTTGCAAAAATGTCCTCACTCTGTTGGTTAAAAACGTGTTGTGGTCCTCACTATGTAGGAAGCACAAGAACAGACACACACACACACACACACTCAGCATATCTTCGGTAGATAATCACAGGTTACAATCCAAGACTCAGAATGTGACATTTATGACTAAATCTCACATTCAGTCGTCCTCCAGTCTGATGACTGCTACAAAGAAAATGTCAGACAACAAAAGCTGGAACTGGCTGCTTCAAACCCACAAACTATCTCTCTGCTTTGAGGTTTCTTCTTGTGGTTTTAACACAAGTTAACTCTCAGGAAAGACACTAATGTGGATAATTGATCTATTGGACGACTGTCGGACTGATAACTGGAGCCACATCAGCGAGATAGTTTAATAGATTTATTGGCACAAAGAAATAAAGTGTTGCATAACTGCAGAATTAGGAAGCTGGCTTCTCATTTGGTTAAGCAAACACATTTTTTTTGTAGTATATGAATATGTTGTGGGTTTTTTTAGTTAGTAGTTTATGTCTTGTCTCTCTGACTCCATGACATTTTATCTGGCTGAGGTTTGAATCTGACCATCTGAAATATCAGTGGTTGTTTCCATAGACTAATATATATATATATATATATATATATATATATATATATATATATATATATATATATATAGACATAATGGACGTAGTGACCCGTTGGTTTGTGGCCCGTTGGAAGCATCGAGTTCCGGGTTGCACTCGTCGCCTTCTTGTGTCACCATCTTGTTTCCGATACAGGAAGCATGACCATATTTGGACTGTGGAGGAGGAGAGGGATCTGATCACTGACTACAGCCTCTCTACACCTCAACCTGACTGAGAGAAGCTGCTGCTAATTCATGTTAGCATTAACTGGGATATTAGTTTTGGCTAGCAACAAACAAAAACAAAATGTTTGTTACTTTCCTCATAAAACTGAGCAGCGACTCCTTGGAGTGTCTGTTAGTCCAACCAAACGCTGAACAAGACATTTAATGAACAAAACGTTCAAATAAACTGTCATTAAGTGAAAATACAGTGAAAGGCTCAACGTTATGAGATCAAACCGCTAAACATCCTTTTTTATATCTATATAACGTTATATATAGCTTTATTGACACGTTGCCGTGGATACGCATTGTTCTGCTTCTCTCCTGATGACGGCTCGCCTTGTTAGTGACCTGTCAATCAAAGGTAGCCCCGCCCCAAATCATACAATTCTTTATCTTCTATTTTCTTCTAAATGGGGCCATTATTAGAACCATTGACATCAGATTGTCTTGAAGAAGATTTTTTCACTAGTGATTGAGACCATAGTGTTGTCCTAAAAACATTCTGAGGTAATAAATCAAGTCAAAAGTTTTCTCATTTTGCATTGAAATGAATGGAGATATTTTTTTTGCAGCCAAACTTAGCGCCCCCTGAAATTTCGGTAGAATGCATCTTAACCCATTGAGGCCTGAATTGCCTGTAAAACCTTTTTAAAATAAGCCCCTAAAACCTGAAGTTTTTCTGGAAATTCAACAGAAGTGTCAACACTTCCTACTAAATAATAGATTTTTCAGCCTCTGTAGCAGATAGAAATGAAATTCAAAAAGTATTTGAGAGCTTATACAAATACTACAAAATGACGTATCCGCTTTCCAGGCTTCAATGGGTTAAGGCACTTCCTGGTTTGCCTCCATGTTCAGACCTGGAGGTTGCTGCCTGGTTGAATCCAAGGAGCTGTCCGTGGTGCTGAAGTAGCTCACAGATCTTTTCTCCAAGTCATGCCTGTCAGTTTCCTCTTGGATCTGTAATATTATGTACACCATGGGTATCAAACTCGCGGCCCGCGGGCCAATTGCGGCCCTTGTGATGATATTTTGTGGCCCCCACCTTGTGGTAATTTCGTGTCTTTTTTAAATAATTTTCTGTCTTTCTTTAATAATTCTTTTGTCTTTTTTGTTCTTTTTCTGTCATTTTGTGTCTTTTTTGGGTCATTTTGTGTCTTTTTTAAAATAATTTTGTGTCTTTTTTAAAATAATTTTGTGTCTTTTTTAAAATAATTTTGTGTCTTTTAAAATAATTTTGTGTTGTTTTTTTTGTAATTCTATGTATTTTTTTGGTTAGTTTGTGTATTTTTTTGGTCATTTTGTGTCTTTTTAAAGTAATTTAGTTTTTTTCTGTCATTTTGTGTCTTTTTTTTGGTCATTTTGATACTGCCTCCAGCGGTGGGCCCGAGGTAATTTGAATTTGAGACCCCTGATCTAGACTATATAGCGTGGTTGTTCATGAAGCAGTTTGCAGGTAAATTAAATGAGTCAAGTCTGTCCTGGGTGTTTAAAAATGAACAAATTGCCTCTAATACAGTAAGTCCAATGACATTACCATGCATCGTCTGGGAACCATAAAAAAACCCAAGATTTTGCACCAATATAGCAGGCTGAATTTCCATGTGCCAGTCCTCCTTGTTTACCTTTTCCTTTATTATAAGTGCTTTCCCTAGTAACCCTGTGTTTTAACATAACAACACTATGAATTGTTGGTAATTTACTCATGCAAAGTCTGCAGGTTTTTAGAAAGTCTGCAGAAAGGACTCACGCTCTGGACAGTTTGACAGCAGGACAGCCCTAAAGTCTTGATATACTTAATGGGAGGTTTAAAAAAAATGACCTGCAAGTTCATTTAAGCAAAAAAAAAAATGCCATTTTCCTTTTCCAGCTTCTTAAATGTGAGGATTAGCTGCTTTTCTCTATTTTGCATCACTGCAAATTAAATCTGTTTGGAAGCAAACTAATCATGACTGTGTGATTTCTTTGTTATTTTGTACAGATCTCTGATGCAGAGTGGGAGGACATGCTGGAGGGTTTTGATGAGCGGGGTTACCTGAGCGCTCGCCGCTGGAAGCCCGGCGACGACCCGTACACGCTGTACGCCTTCAACCAGAGAGAGAGCGAACGCATCCCCAGCAACCGCGCCCTCAGAGACACACGCCACTACAGGTACACACACACACACACACACACACACACACACACACACACACACACAACCGGAGAAACACAACATGAATCTGTTTCTACAATGTGATGAATCAGCTGACGGTGTGCTGCATAGAAATGAAGCTTATCGGTACAAACACAAACTGCAGGCACACACACACATACACACACACACACACATACACACAGCTTGTACAACCTGAAAAACACAAGTTGTTCAATCCGACATCTGGAGGAATCTGTTTATCACATAAACTCTACAGTGTGATGAATCAGCACTTTTGTTTAACTGCAATATAATTGATACGGGCTAACGCTATATATCACATATAACATGAAAATATAATGATACATGGTTTAGTTGGTCTCTCTCAATGGCAGTTGATCTCGTTCTTACTAGCCGGCTAACGCTAGCATGCTATCGATCGCCGGCTAACGTTAGCACACTATGATCAGCCGCTAACGTTATAACGTGAAATTATAATTATCTTGAAATAACGCTATATATCACGTTGTAACAGGAAAATATAATGATACACGTTTTAGTTGATCTCTCTCAACGGCACAGAGTTGGTCTCATTCTTACTAGCCCACTTACGCTAGCATGCTATCGATTGCGGCTAACGTTAGCACGATATGATCAGCCGCAAACGTTATAACGGGAAATTATCATTATCTTGAAATAACATGATAATATCACAAGCGTGTCCAGACGTGTGCATCACTTTTAAGGGTCCTCTGGAAACACTTCTGTTGTGTTCTGGTCTATTTGCAGTGTTTTTGGTTATCGGGTTGTGTTGTGGCCTTTGCAGCTTGTTTTCTAAATGCTGCGCTTGTGATGTCAAATTGATGAAGATGTTTTCTCAATTTGCTTGTGTTTTGTGTATTTGCATGTGTTTTTTAAGTTCCACCGTACAACACAAACTCCAGGCACAAACAAACATCAGAATACACACGACATTACAGATCAGCAGTACAGGTACACACACACACACACACACACACACACACACACACACACAGGGTCAAACAGCAGCACAGCGGCAGCTCTCTGAGTTCCTAATTAATCTTCTATCTGCACTAAAACAAATTTAGATTATGGAGCCAAACAAGGTTTTTTTTTTCATAGAAAACCACCAAATTACAAACCGTCCGTCCGTCCGCTTAGAAATTAAATTAAACACCAAAATAGAAATCCTCTTAGCGGAGCGCCGTCCTCGTCTGTCAGAAAGACGCTCAGCGGGAAGATAAGGAGCTCGTCGCTTTGACAGCAGCCGCCTTCTCAAACACATTTCAGAAGATTAAAAAAAAACTTCCAGGCACTTGTGGAAAGCACGAGGAGGTCCAGTGTAGCTGAGCTTTCAGGATCACACAAACACCAAACTAATGTTTCCATGATGCTCTCAGCCATCAAAACCCTTCAGGACTTTGATCTTTCCTCACGCTGTTAATAGTGAGAATCATTTTGACATATTTATGTATCGTTCTATGTCAGAAATACTGTGAATATTAGCATGGAGCAGTTTTTCACTGGATTACATCACTGTTTCCTGTTTTGGCGGGATGAATATTTTAAAAGGTTTGCACATGTTTACTGAGATGAGTTCATTTTTATTTGATTTTATGTGTTCTTGGATCTTGGAGTATCTCTATATTTGCTTCAGATGAGGAGAGGAACTTAATTGTGTTTATTGATTAAAATATTCATGCCTCAGGCGTTTTTCATCACATGGAAACGAAGTGTGCTGCATGAATTTATACATATTTCCCCTCAAACTCAACCTGACATATTTGAACTGTTTATAAAGTCTCGGCTGCTGTGTGAATTTTTGTGAGAAAGTTGTTAACATTTCTCTACATTTATGTTTTGTATGAATGTTCAGAAAAAAGACAACTAAGGCAAGGCAAGTTTATTTGTATAGCACAATTCAACACAAGGTAATTCAAAGTGCTTTACATACACATTAAAAACAGCAAGACACAATTGAAAACAGTAAAAACAGTCAATTAAAACAGGGAAGATACAGCAGGATAAAAAAAGAGATAAAAAAATAAAAAGCACAAGTCACTAAGAAATGTGTTGGTATCAGAGCCTAAAGTATTTCCATCCTCTAAGCAAAAGAGCTCATTATTGTCCAAAAACTGAAAAATGCAGAAGAAAAGGTTTTGGTCTTTATAGCTAATTTTCCTCACCATGGCAACTGTACAGGGGGTTCATTTATATATGGCTCACTAGTTTAAATTGAGGCTTAAAGTTCTGCACAATTAAGGGCGTGGCAGCTTTTTTTTACAACTTATAATGAAAAGTGTCACCTACAACAGTTCACTGATTACATTCTCACATCTATAACTCTTGCAATCTGCAGATTTGTTTCATATATGTCTTATATCTTTCTAAGGTCAAGGTCTGACACACACAGATGGTGATATTCGTGCTGAATGTGTGCAGTGGGATCAATTATATGCATTGCTTTGCTTTTAGTTGAGGCTGCAGCTTCACTGGTTCACTTCAATATATAAAATATATATAAAATATAAGTAAGTCCTGCAGCTCTATAGAGTCACCACAATCATGACTAGAAGTTTGAACAACTCAAACATGACTCTAGTGCAGAAAAAAACATGAAAAAAGAAAAAAATGCAGGTTTAATATCCCTGATGAATATATATTTTTAATTGGAATAAAATGAAATTTACACTTTTCCAAGTGTCACAAATATTAGAAAAAAGAATTGGGTCTCCACATTCAACACGTATTGAAGTATTGTGACATTTGCAGCCTCTCCTGTCCTCTCCTCTCAGCTCTGTGTAAACAGCCTCTCCTGTCCTGTCCTGTCCTCTCCTCTCAGCTCTGTGTAAACAGCCTCTCCTGTCCTCTCCTCTCTGCTCTGTGTAAACAGCCTCTCTGTCCTCTCCTCTCGGCTCTGTGTAAACAGATAGATATGTAGAATAAAGAGATTCTGACAGAAATATCACTATTTTAAGCTTTGGATTGGTCACTATTTCTTTTGAAAACTTTCTTAACCTATGATCACTTCAAGGGCTGTTGGGAAAGTTCAAATTCCGACGAGAATGCCTGTTTTTACAGTTACTTTCTCCGATAAACATTGTATTTTTGTCGATCTTCAAAAGAAAACATACATTTTAATCCCCATCGTGTTCATGTTCTATATTTCTTGTTACTGTGTTTCATGTTTTCTCTCTCCTAAAATACCCATACTTTACTTTAGAGGTGCCATTGGCTCTGTTTGTTTTGCCTGTAATGACCTGAATGTGTCTGGCAGTATTTTATGGAGCTGCAAAAGTGCAGAAAAGTAGATGAATTCAAAAGACAAACAAATCCAGCTGGAACATCCATTCTGCCCGCTGTGACGGCGTGTGATTAAAGGTTAGCAGGCAGCTCGTGGTGACCCAGCTCTCTAATAGGAAGCTGCGTGTGGGGGCGTTAATTGGGTGGCTGTTTGTTCTGGCAGTTACAGTGAAACATGACTAAGCCCTGGATGGCTGCTGCTGCTGCTGCTGTGGCGGTGGCGGCGGCGGCTGGTGATGGCGAGCACAGCGGGGTAACGGCTCCACGACTCACGTAGGAAGAGAAAATCTGTTGGCATAGCTGGCACGTACATCAGTCAGAGTGCTGCAGGATGAGTCCCGCTACTGATGGGATGTTTGATGTCTGACTCAATCATCACTCCTGACACTTGCATGCATGCACAAGAATGTGTGTGTGTGTGTGTGTGTGTGTGTGCTCTTGTACTTCCTACATAGTGAGGACCGGAACACGTTTTTGCACATTTTTTGCACAGGACATTTTTGCAAAGTGAGGCCATTTCGGCCGGTCCTCACTTCTTTAAAGGCTTTTTTTTTTTTTTTTTTTTTTTTAGATTTCAGACTTTGTTTTAAGGGTTAAAGGTTACATGATAATGATAATTAACTGAAACTGTATTGTGTGGTTACAAAACTAACTAAAATTATAGTGAAAATGTCCTTCGTTTTCGTCTTTGTCAACTTTTTTCATACATAATGAAGATGGATCAGACAAAGGAAATAAAGGCTAAATTTACTGTGACCTCTTTTAATCTCCCACCCAACAAATACCCCATTACAAAAAACTACAACTAATAAAAACTAAACTAAAACTAGCAAACTCATTCTAAAAACTAATTAAAACTAACTGAATTTGAAAACAAAAATTGACAACGAAATTTAAACTAAAACTAATTAAAAATTCAAAACTGTTATAACCTTGCAAGGGAATCCACTATTCCAATGAGGGTCCTCACACAGATAGAAGTACAAGAATGTGTGTGTGTGTGTTTCTATGCTAACGTGCGTAAATGTCGACCGTCGGCATCATCTGCTGTGTTTCCGGAGGAGGGAAACTTGCTGTCGAGCTGACATAAGGCGATGGAGAAGTGTGTGTTCGACAGAGAAAGTGAGAAGTGTGTGTGTGGGAGGCGGGAAACCAGGGATACGCTTACACATTAATCTGCTAGCAGGGAGGTAGGGGGCTGATAGCGCTCATTTATCTCGTACAGGACAGCTACGGAGGGTGTGTGTGTGTGTGTGTGTGTGTGTGTGTGTGTACGGGTGGGGGTTGGCTGTTATGTGATTATCTGTTAACTCAGTTACCGTGTAGCTGTACATGTCAGGAGAGCTCGGAGGGGGAAATGATAGCCTCCCATACACTGTAAGGATCGAATAAAATAAAAAAAACAACCTGCAATGAAACGTTGGACTGTATTCTTAGAAACACCTTGTTCTTCTTCTCCTGCTGCAGATCCACTGAGGCGCTTCCTACACTTTGGCTCTGTTGCAAAAGGGGAGCGTTTTGGTGGAAAAATCAAGGTGGTGTGACGGAATTTTTTTTGTAGAAAAAGAGCACAAAAAGTGAGGCAGAGACGACATTAAGAGGCCGGCTGGAGGAGATTTGGAAATAGAGCGGCTGGAAATGATGATGATAGTGTTGAGCATCTGTCATTACTCTGATCACTGCAGCTCAGACAGCAAGTTTTCTACTGACCTTACAAGTAATGATATGTCTTATCTTATGACTAGTGCTTTAGAGCCAGTACAGTAAAGTCTCTCTGAGGAGTATAAACAGTCAAAACACTCAAGATAAAGACTCTTACCAAGTATTTGATCCCAATATGACAGTTTTCAGTAGTTGATGCTACGGCCTTTTTATGCTGTATTAGATGGATTGCCCCTGAAATTTGGTTCACAAATTTATGCTTCCTTATTTTTTTTAATGAACAAACACTAAGATCTTGTGGAATAAATGTCAATATTGTACATGGTAAGGGCTCTTAAAAAGTAACACAGAAGAAGTAAACAAATAATTCAAATAAAATTACAAAATAAGTGAACAATTTAAAAAAAACACAGGTTAAACCTAAAATATTTCTCTGCGTTAACTGAACCTTCCTCCAATTTTCCCATTGTGGGACTAATAAGAGAAATCTTATTTGCAATCTGCAACTTCATCACTAAATCCTACACGGCAGTAAATCCAAACATCTTACTAGTGCTTTAGAGCCAAAACAGTAAAGGAGTATAAACACATATACACTGAGGAGTATGAACAGTCAAAACACTCACAAGATAAAGACTCTTACAAAGCATTCGATCCCAACGTGACAGTTTCCAGTAGTTGGTGCTAAGGTCATTTTATGCAGGAATAAAATATATTAGTGTGTGCGTTGTGGGGCTTAGAAAGAAAACAAAGATTTGATGGACCAGTGTGTAATAAGTATGTTTGAAAAAATGTGTTATCTTTAGTGTAAAATCACCTGAAACTAACAATCATAGCAGTGTTTTTTGTTTTGTTTAGAGTTTCCCCATTGTGGGACTAATAAGAGAATCTCAATCTTAATTGCAATCTGCAACGTCATCACTAAATCCTACACAGCAGTAAATCCAAACATCTTACTCCCAAGTAACCAGTGCTTTAGAGTCACATCAGAAGCCTCTTTCATAGTGTCGTTTCATGCCAGGACATTTACGGACATTTACACGAACGCGCCCGAAGCGGGATGCCTGGATCAAATGACAGAGGCGGAAAATTGGTGGGACTGTTGGAAGCAGGACCACTATGAACGAGGTCATCCGGGCATGGCGGAATATTTGATGTTGCGCGTAACACTTGGTTCGACAGTCATCGGATCACTGTTTAGCTGCACAACAACTTCGGCCATCGTCGCTAACTTTGCAATAGCGCCCGCAGCTAATTGTAAACAAAGCCGCATGCTAACTGTACACGTGGTGTCCGTCGCTGATCGTAAACAAACCGCCATTGCTAACTGTTCAAAGAATGTCCAGTGCTTGTTGTAAACAAATGGAGGTCGCTAAGTGAACACATGCTGCTGCAGCACATACACACTGTACTGCTACAGAGCTAACTGTTAGCCTATTAGCATTGTGCAACTGCGCAGCACTGCTGCTGCTCTGTCACACCTCACTATTGTCTCCTCTCACTCTCCTCCCTAAAATATAAGAATACTTTGAGACAGGTTTATTCTCACTTTAAGGAATCAGACAATGCAAAGTAAATATAGTCATGTAATTTAATCAGATTGTAATTTGACACCAAAATGTGCCGAAAATGTGTCAGTAGTAGCTGATGATATTTTCTTCTGGTGTGTCATTATTCATTTTTTCCCTGACCCACTGCAATTTCATCTGAGCTTTTATATCTCCGTCACTTTTCAAATGACAAAATTGGAAAAAACACCAGAAAAATCAAAGAGCATGAGTCAGACTCACGTGTGAAATACGCACGAAAGGTTCTAAAGGTCTAAAGAACCGAGAATAGAAAGGAACTCACTCGCTGTTCTGATCAAGTACTCGTTTGTATCTCGTCATTTTTATCTTTCCATTAAATCCTGCACAAGGCTGTTTTCCTAAGAACTCTTGTCGTCCAGTATTTATCAAGATTTTCCCCAACAGTCCTTGTACACGAGCTGCATTTTTCAAAGTCTAACTGTTTGTGTCCATCCTTTTGAGCAAGCTGCATTTAGATAAAATGCAAAGCCAATTTTGAGCTGCCTTTCAGTCCCTTTGGACCACAGTGAGTGGAGTGACAGTTTAGATATTATTTCTAGCCGTCCTGTGTGACAGCTCAGATTTAAAAACACTCCTCTCTCCTCTAGAGTCAGATACTTTGTCTCCTCACGTCTAAGAACTGGCTCTTCATCTAAATCATGACATTATCACATTATTACTTTTTAATTCCGCAGTTTAGTTTGATGTCAACAAACAAAATGTTCCCTTATTAAACACACATTTCCAGCTTGTTGGGGACAAACACATTATAAACCATTTAGTTTGCATGAGCAGCGAGTCACGATGGTGCTTAAAGACGAGAGAGAAACCTCTTTCTTCCCTAGAAAGTTCAACCAGAGACACTGTTCGACTGGTGTTCTCTGGGTTATTGTACGGCAGAAAAACCTCAAGAATGATCCTTAAAACCCAAATATAACCGGGTAGATTACCACTCTAAAGGAAAACTCCTGCAGAGAAAGCTCAGCAGGTTTAGAGAGGAGGCTCCAGGTCTGTTATTTTCCCAGCAGGGTAACGATAACCTACAGATTAGAGAAGCAAGCTTTTGACCTGAAGATGCACGGCTGGTCTCCATATAGCCTGCAGGCTGCAAGGAAAATGGAAAAAATAGATAAATAAAGATGTGTGTAGCATGAGCTGAGGAAGGACCATGGATCATATCTCATGTCTCACCTGATCTGTTTCCTTTGCTCTTCCTTGACACACAAATACCTGATACAGTTATTATTATTGGTAAAAAGTGTATTACATTAATTGGAAATGCACTTTATTACATTATTGGTAAAAAGTGTATTACATTGTTGGGAAATGCACTTTATTACATTATCGGGAAGTTATTACATTATCAGGTTTTATTACATTTTCAATGGACTCAAGTGCAGATTTTTATTACATTATCAGGTTCTACAGGGATGAATATTTAACAGTATTTTACAATTATTTTAAAATACAGTAGGATTCTGTTGTAAATACACCCTAAACATTATTAAAAACCTATTTATTCTCCTTGGCGTTCAGTCCCAGCTAGGCAAGAATCCGGCTTTCTTTTACTTTTTTTTTTTTTTTACCCTTTTATTTTATTTTCTATCTCTAACTCTGTTTTTGGATTGAGTTTTTATTACTATTTTATTGTTTTACAATTTTTTTTAGTATTTTATTGTTTTCATTGTTTTTATTTGAACCTGGTCTCACAGGAATCCGTGGAATAGCCACGGATTCGCTTAACTCAAAATCCGTGGAATAGCCACGGAATCACTCAAATTTCCGTGAAACTGACACGGATTTCGCTACAATGCAAGTTAATGACAGTCATATCCCGTGGCTATTCATGGATATTTGTTCCTATTGGTTTGTTCCAAGTCACGTGACTTTCAAGGTCCCGGCGGTCAGAACAAAAAACATGGCGGACAGTTCTCTCATTTTTTCTGAAAAAAATCAATATTTTGACTTAGTTTCTGCATAAAAATGGATTTTGATCACGTTTCTAGTGAGAAATATATGTTTTATTTTCTAAATATTCACTCAGTGAATGTACATAATCACTTTGTATGTTGGAATAGCCACGGGATATGACTGTCATTAACCTGCATTGTAGCGAAATCTGTGTCAGTTTCACGGAAATTTGAGTGATTCCTTTGAGACCAGGTTGGTTTCTTATTTATACCTATTTGTGTATGATTTTATTCTATTTTAATAACTGTACAGCACTTAGGTCAACTGAGGTTGTTTTTAAATGTGCTCTATAAATAAACTTTGACTTGACTTGACTAAATACACAGCAGTTTGTTACAGTGTGTGTGTGTGTGTGTGTGTGTGTGTGTGTGTGTGTGTGTGTGTGTGTGTGTGAGTGTGTTACAGAGTCACCGCATTAAAAAAACAGTGGTGTTTTAGGTGTGAAGGGGGAACCAGCGAGGTGTGGAGAAAGCTTTCTTCTTTCAAAAAACAGTGTTTTGAAGCAAATCGTCGAGGTCGTTGTTGTGTACGGGAGGAGTGCTTTGTCACTATCTCAAGTTGGAAGGAGGCGCAGAGAGGAGGCGAGGAAGGAGATGAGAGGAGAGCTGCAGACGGCTTATAGGGAGAGATGGAGGGGGAGATAGAGGAGAGAAGGTGGCTGCAGGAGGAGAGAGGACGAGGAAGAAAAGTCAAGTAGAGATTAGGGAGAGGAGGGAAGGAGAGGTGGAGGAGAAGAGGAGGAGATGGGGGAGATGCCACAAGCTGCTGAGAGGAGAGATAATTGCCACATGCAGAGCTTGAGAGGCTGCATGTGTGTGTGTGTTTGTGTGTTTGTGTGTATAAAGCACTCCACTTCAGTGCTCTGCTATTATCTCTGTGAACAGGGGAACCTCCCTCCGTCTGCTCTCCGACAGACAGCCAGTCTATAAGCCCAACAGCCGCTCCACCGCGGGGATTAGATCCAAGCGTGAAGACAATGGGCTGATACAGTACGGAGAGGAAACACGTCCTATAGTACTACACAATGGGCTGATATGGCAACAAGAAACATGCTCTAATGCAAGACAAAGGGAGACAGGGAGGCAGTGTGTTGTGTGATATAAGATAAATGGGATCACAGATGTTTTAAAATATGCACAGGGAGGAAATGCAAAGGTGCCGAGATAAGGAAAATGTTTCTTTGTCTTTGTCTCTGAGTTTATTGTTTCACTATAGGATAGATGACAAGTACGTATCCTGCATGTTTTAGAGGCGTATTCGTAAAATACTCACTGCCTGCAGCCTCAGAGAAGTTTTAACAGTTGCAGCAGAGATTCAGTTTCACTGCAGTTATTACACTTTTATATTTACCAAAATAGCTTGAATTATTGTAGCATCTGGGTCTGAAAAAAGTGAAGCCAATGCAAAAGTGGTCTAAACTTGCATTATTTCTAATGACCAGCAGGGGGCGACTCAAACACAAAAACGCAAACTTGAAATTATTGGATTTTTTTTTTTTGAGCATCATGTCCAAAATAGGTCAAATCAATACAGCAACTACTTGTATTTTGTAATTATGTTGTTGACATTAAAACATGATGCACAGAAATTGAGTTATGTTACTTCAAATAAGATTGTTAACTTTTGTTTTGACATGAGACACAAACCCCGGCCTCCTGGGTGAAAATCCTGGCTTTGTTTGACCCTCCAATCCAGCCCAAAGGTAATTACTTAGAGACATCAACAGGTAACTTACCTTTTTTGTTACGACGTTCGGCCTCCAGTTCCAACAAGTATCTCACTGCGAATATTCGTAAAATACTCACTGCCTGCAGCCTCAGAGAAGTTTTTAACAGTTGCAGCAGAGATTCAGTTTCACTGCAGTCATTACACTTCTATATTTACCAAAATAGCTCTAAATATTGTAGCAACTGGGTCTGAAAAAAGTGGAGCAATGCAAAAGTGTTCTAAACTTGCATTATTTCTAATGACCAGCAGGGGGCGACTCTGCTGGTTCAAAATATTTGAATAATGATTTTTCTTTTTGAGCATCATGACTATTACATGGCAGATAAATACAGCGAGTATAGACTGACTTGGATGGTGTGTATATTTATTTAAACATGAATATGTCTTTAGTCTTAAGAAATGCGTACCTCATAACACAAACAAACTAGAAAGATAGGGACTGATGATATGGTCAAAATCTTCAATCCCAGTAGAGGTAATTGGTGTCCCATTAATGATCATGAGCATGCTTTCTGCTAATTCAATGAATAAATAGTTGATGTGAAATATCCATGAGGTAAAACCAATTTTTTAATGCTGTTTTGAAACTAAACACACTTCTATTGTTCAATCAAGCTTCACTTCAGAGATCAGCAAAAATACATACTTTATTGTAGAAAGAAACTGTAAAAACAGGCATTATTATCCGAATTTGAACTTTTTACGACAGTCCTTAAATGGATCATAGGTAACACAAGTTTCTGTTTAAAAAAAAGTAACCAAAACAAAGCTTAAAATTGTGATATTTATGTCAGAATCACTTTTTTCTACATGTCTCATTTAAAATAAAGGGTTTGCACTGACCAGATCCTGTTAAAAACATTAAATTCTGCTCCTCAGAGACTCTGTGAAGACATGATTGATTCTGCTGAGACCAACGGTCACGTGACAAATATTCACTGAGAATCTGTTTACACAGAGCAGAGAGGAGAGGACAGGAGAGACTGTTTACACAGAGCAGAGAGGAGAGGACAGGAGAGGCTGGAAACATGCAAATAGTGAAATATGTATAACATCTAGAGACCCAATTTGTTTTCTCCAATATTCATGACTCTTGTGGGCACTTGGAAAAGTGTTTATATATAAATTCAATTTAATCCCAATTTTTAAAAAAGTAATTTATCAAAGAAATTCAAATTGCCTTTCTTCTGTCTTATGATTTATGTCATTATAATTAGATTTTTCTGCACAAAAGACATTATGATTTGTTCCCACTTGAAGCCGTGATTGTGCTGATTCAGTAGAGCTGCAGGACTTATATAGGATTATAGTAGGATTATATATATATATATTATATTGCAGTGAAAAGAGCAAAAAACACCCTGGAAAGTTAGTTATAAATCTTCATGCTTTAAGCGGTATGAAGCATCGTGCACTGGTCATGAGAGAAATGTCGCCACGTTGAAGCGGCGACATTAAAACAGTGTAAAATGATCTCCTCTCTCTCTCCGAAGCACAACTGAACAAAACACCATCCTGCACACATTTGTCATTTTCTTTGTTTTGCCAGGGCGGGAGATGTGATAACGCTCCGCTGCTTTGTTGTCACTGCTCCAAAATGGAGGCATCCTCCTCTTAACCAGCAGCAGCAGCAGACACACACACACACACACACACACACACACACACAGAGACACACACACACACACAGGCCGGTCCGAGCTGCAGGGGAGAGAAACTGACGGTCCGTTGAGCTGGTTACTAATTATTTCATTGCATTGTGGAACCGTGATCCCTGAACACTTATCAACAACTAGATCATGCAGTTATTCAATAACCCCCTGCATGTCTGTATCTGTGTGTGTGTGTGTGTGTGTGTGTGTGTGTTCTTGCACTTCCTACATAGTGAGGACCAGGACACGTACTTAACCAACAGAGTGAGGACATTTTGCAAAGTGAGGACATGTTTGCAAAGTGAGGACATTTCGGCCGGTCCTCACTTCTTTAAAGGCGTTTTTGAGATTTCAGACTTTGTTTTAAGGGTTAAAGGTTACAGTTAGGTTTATGTTAGGGTTAGGGTAAGGGGCTAGGGAACAAGGTTATTATATTTAACGAAAACAAAACGAAATAACAAAAAATAGAATTGAAAAAACATTTTCGAGAGTTTAAAAAAAGATAATTAACTGAAACTGTATTGTGTGGTTGCAAAACTAACTAAAACGAACTAATATTCTATATATTCTATATCACTTATTGTAAGTCGCTTTGGACAAAAGCGTCTGCTAAATGACATGTAATGTAATGTAATGTAATATTA
>NC_081534.1:30426042-30476042 GCF_030273125.1 Centropristis striata
ACTAAATTACTTAAAAAAGACACAAAATGACCAATAAAAAGACACAAAATGGCTAAAAAAAGACACAAAATGACTGAAAAAACACTAAATTGCTTAAAAGAGAGACACAAAATGGCCAACAGAGATACAAAATGACCCAAAAAATACACAAAATGACAAAAAAAAATGCACAAAATTATTAGATAAAGACACAGAATTACCAAAAAATGACACAAAATACTAAAATTATTAAAAAAGGCACAAAATTATTAAAAAAGGCACAAAATTACATTACATAACATTTCCACTTCTTCCGGTAACAACAACACGGCAGATAATAAACAGTCCGGTAGCAGCTGCCTTTCTTTTTGTTAACGTCGTCATAGAAACAAGTGAAACAAAGCTCCAGCTGGAGCAATAGGAGCTTTGGAGCTAGCAGCAGCATGTGTATCTGCCTGTGACTCCTCTCTGCAGGGCTGTTGCTCTCTGTGCGTCCACTGAGCAAACTCCACTGTTGTTTCTGATTTTAGTTTGGAAAGTTTGCTATATATTATTTGGCACATTGCAGATTTATTGCGTGCCTAAGTGTGCACAATCTTAGACAATGTCATTACCAAAAAAAGACACAAAATTACCCGGAAAATACACAAAATTACTAAAAAATACACAAAATTATTAGAAAAAGGCACAAAAAAAATTACCAAAAATAGACACTAAATTACCAAAAAAGACAGAATTACTAGAAAAAGACACAAAATGAAAGAAAAAACTAAATTGCAGGTTTATTGCATGCCTAAGTGTGCACAATCTTAGACAGTGTCATTGCTGCATTTCGTAAATTCAAAAAGAATCTAACCCCTATATTTTTTGGCGCCTGCAGCCAGTAATTACAAATTTCCCCTTTAAGAACAACTGAGAGAGGCCTCTGTAGGTCTGCAGGATCTGTGCATGTCACAGTCAATAACTGTGCTCCGTATTATCCAACATGGCTTCCTTGTGGCCCATAGACCAGTGTAACACATCAGCATTAAAAATAAATGAATTCAATTACATGCTGTGAAATATGATAATTGTTATCACACTGCACTTATTTCACACTTTAATGTGGAATTTATGCACCGTCGACTGTGACGTGGCTTCAAATGGATCTGTGTAATGGCAGTATATGTGTGTGTGTGTGTGTGTGTGTGTGTGTGTGTCACACAGAGGTTGTGGCAGCCATTGATTGGCCCAGTCACATATTGATCCGTCTTCATTGATTGGCTGGTGTAAGTGCCTGTCAACCATCCTGTCACCGCCACTCCTCACAAGAAAGATCGCTGTAACTTTCTGTCTGTGTGTGTGTGTGTGTGTGTGTGTGTGTAATTTAATGTGTCTTTTTTGATAATTTTTTTGTCTTTTCTAAAATAATTTTGTGTCTTTTTCTGGTAATTCTGTGTCTTTTTTGGTCATTGTGTGTCTTTTTAAAGTAATTTAGTTTTTTTCTGTCATTTTGTGTCTTTTTTTGGTAATTTTGTGTCTTTTTTAAGTAATGGTGTAGCGTGTGTGTGTGTGTGTGTGTGTGTGTGTGTGTGTGTGTGTGTGTGTGTGATACTCTTGTATCGAGCATTACTGATCCTCTTCGTCTCAACCATCCTTCCCCTCCTCCCTCTCCTCCGTTCTCCATCTTTTTTCTGGTGTTTTTCCTTGTCTTTACTCTTCTATTTCCTTCCTTCTTCTGTTCTTCCTCCTCCTCCTCCTCCTCCCTCTTCCTTCCTCCAGGCCATATTTAAATTGAGCTGGAGCCAGGGAACAGTCAATACTGCCGGATGGCTGCAGGTGTGTGTTAGCATTTTAAAAAATCTGAAATTAAGAAGTGGATAGAAAAAGAAAGAGCGAGAGAGAGAAACAGATCTGTAAGTGCAACACCGATCCAAATCAGCCTATAGATAGTAAGAATCCAGTTTTTGTTATATTCTTGTGTTTATTTACAAGTATATAAAGAGAAGTATGACTTACAGACAATTCTGTAAATCAGTTCATGTGGGAGAAAGAGCTGCATTCTTTAGTTTTTATTGAAATTGTTAGTGAAAGATGTCTTTTATCGAGTAAATGTGACGTCTCTAACATTCATTTTAGACATAAATCACCTTGTCTCTTACTGTAAACTGATTTCTGATCCAGTGTTAGTTAATATTAAATCTACCACAATGCATTGAGTTCATTGGGATTTTTATCATGACTGATAGCAGAAATCATGAGTTTTATAATGTCACTACATACCCTTATATAGACGGTACCTGATCATTTTAAACCTCAGAATATAAAGTAGTTTAAGGACATTTTTTTTCTGCAGTATATAAGTTCTGCTGCTCTTTGGAAATCAGCACAATCATGGCTGGAAGTAGGGGAAACTTTAACATATCTTATGTACAGTATAAAGCAGTTAAATGCCAATTAATTATATTAAAAAAAGGAAAAACTGTTGTAAAATTGTTAATGTGAGAGGTAAAATTGTGAATGTGAGAGGTAAAATTGTGAATGTGAGAGGTAAAATTGTGAATGTGAGAGGTAAAATTGTGAATGTGAGAGGTAAAATTGTTAATGTGACAGGTGAAATTGTGGATGTGAGAGGTAAAATGTGAATGTGAGAGGGAAAATTGTGAATGTGAGGTAAAATTGTTAATGTGAGAGGTAAAATTGTTAATGTGAGAGGTAAAATTGTGCATGTGAGAGGTAAAATTGTGCATGTGAGAGGTAAAATGTGTATGTGAGAGGTAAAATGTAAATGTGAGAGGTAAAATTGTTAATGTGTGAGGTAAAATTGTGAATGTGAGAGGGAAAATTGTGAATGTGAGAGGTGAAATTGTGGATGTGAGAGGTAAAATGGGAATGTGAGAGGTGAAATTGTGTATGTGAGAGGGAAAATTGTGGATGTGAGAGGTAAAATGGGAATGTGAGAGGGAAAATTTTGAATGTGAGAGGCAAAATTGTTAATGTGAGAGGAAAAATTGTGAATGTTAGGGGTAAAATGTGAATGTGAGAGGTGAAATTGTTAATGTGAGAGGTAAAACAGGAGTAGAATTTCTTTCATAATTTATTTTATAAAAATTTGAATGAATGGAATCTACAGTATATATACAAGATTTTTCGACAAGTATTTCCCTTTTGGAAAAAAATGCAGACTTTACTTCTAACCTCTCTTGTCCTCTCCTCTCTGGTCTGTGTAAACAGCCTGCAGTTCAGCCGAATTTTCACAGATTTTTTTGACACATTACTGTCGATCTCAGCTGAGTCACTCATAGCTTCCCAGTTGCTCTGAAGAGCACAGAATTAAATGTTTTTTACAGGATGTGGTTAATGCAAATGCTTCATTTTTGGCTTTTTTTTTTTTTAAACGAGACGTGTAGAATAAAGTGATTTTTATGAATTATTACTATTCGAGTTTTACTGATGGAAGTGTTTCTCACACATGACAATATTCTGACAATAATTCCTGTTTTTACAGTTTCTGTTTGTGATAAATGATGTAATTTTGCAGATTTATTTCTAAAGAAACCGCAGCTTTTAAACCTGTTGTTAGGTCCTGGAGTTGAGATGGTTAATAACGTCTCTTTGCCAACGTGGATGAGATCGATGCGTCCCTAATTCATTAAACAGATGCTTTTGTCCATAGCTGCAATTAAGAGCGTTCAGCTTTAAGTGCATCCCCACGGAAACAAACAACTAAGAGCATGTTCACTTTCTGCTCCGGAACAACTCGATGAGAGGAGATTAATGTGATCACAGGACGCCGACATTTAGTGGCTCAAATCGCTAAATCATGCAGGTGGATCGGCACTGTAAAAAAAAAAAATAATAATTAAAAAAAGTTATTTTCAAGGAGTTTATTGTATGAGTTTACAGGGGTTTTTCTTATTTTTTCTCTACATTAATTGCAAATACCATAATAGAGATAAACTTGTTACAAATATTAACCATTAGGCTATAATAGAAGTTGAAGTCTATAGATTATTATAATGGGACATGATGGATTTTTTTTTTTTACTGTATTATTACATTGGTTAATGGTCTTGAATTGCAGTTACTTCGATGTAAAACTAAAAACACATTTTATTGCTGAATATAATATTAAGACAATTTTCAGTTTTTTTTTTTTTTTTGTCAATTATTTGCAAATTAAATATAAATTTTGAGTCATACAAGGTTGTAATGATTGATTAATGTTTGATATGATGGCCCCTAAACTGATTTTTAAAAATAATTATATATCAAATCTGTTGTCATGCTAATTTTCTAATTTTCTATTACATTAAAAACATTTTTTTCAGCACTTACAGAGCTACAAATTTGACATTTTCTCCCTCTTTAATTATCTTAAACGTGAACATTTCTATTGTTCTGTTGGACATAATTCAGGAGAAAACCTTCCGTGCTACTTTAAAGGTCACGACTAAAAATGAAAAGGTTATCTTATTTTGTTTTGTCACCCCTCGACATGAATTATTATTATTATTATAATTACATCATGTTTTATCTCAGCTTGTCCATTAAAAGTCTTCAGCAGAAAGAGACTCACAGTCAGTTTGTCTGGACTTGATGATTCTGCAAACAGCTGGATGCAACTCCATGCTGGAGCCTCCAACCTCTTCATGCACCGACACACACACACACACACACACACACGCTACACAATCGACAACATCCACACAATCACACACAAACACAAAGGCACACCAGTGTTCCCTGCTGAGCTGTTGATAATTACAAGTAAAACACTGCAGTAAACACCCACCTACACACGCACACATACACACACACACACACACACACACACGCTACACCAGGTGTCTCAAACTCAAATTACCTGGGGGCCGCTGGAGGCAGTAACAAAATGACCAAAAAAGACACAAAATCACAGAAAAAAACAAAATTACTTAAAAAAGACACAAAATTACCAGAAAAAGACACAAAATTATTACAAAAAGACACAAAATTCCCCCCAAAATGCATAAAATTACTAAAAAAAGACACTAAATTAAAAAAAAAAAGTAATTTAAGGGACCTTCTACACTCAACACGGTAAAGTGCCATTCATATAAAACTCACATTAAACTTTCATATCAAGGTGGGGGCCACAAAATATCATCATGAGGGCCACAATTGGCCCACGGGCCGCGAGTTTGAAACCCATGCGCTCCACAATCCAAAACATCCACAATCACACACAAAAGCACACCAGTGTCAATTTTTGTTTTCAAATCCAGTTAGTTTTAATTAGTTTTTAGAGTGAGTTTGCTAGTTTTAGTTTAGTATTTCTTTTTTTGAAATGCTTTAGTTTTAGTTTATTTTTTATTAGTTGTAGTTTTCTGTAATGGGGTATTTGTTGGGTGGGAGAGTAAAAGAGGTCACAGTAAATTTTGCCTTTATTTCCTTTGTCTGATCCATCTTCATTATGTATGAAAAAAGTTGACAAAGACGAAAACGAAGGACATTTTCACTATAATTTTAGTTAGCTTTGTAACCACACAATACAGTTTCAGTTAATTATCATTATCATGTAACCTTTAACCCTTAAAACAAAGTCTGAAATCTCAAAAAAGCCTTTAAAGAAGTGAGGACCGGCCGAAATGTCCTCACTTTGCAAAAATGTCCTCACTCTGTTGGTTAAAAACGTGTTCCGGTCCTCACTATGTAGGAAGTACAAGAACACACACACACACACACACACACCCAGACGTTGTGCAGGAGTTTTGCTGCAGCGTGTGGAGCTGCTGGGCTTCTGTTCTCCTCGCTGCATGCAGAGTTCACTAATAACTTTCAGCTGATGAAGCTCAGAAAAAACCTGCAGAAGCCGATCGACAGATTAAACAGATGTTGGAACCTAAAAAACGCACGTAAAAAACTAATTAACGAGTCAGAGATTGAATAAGTAAACAGTTAAACGGCGTGATTAACGAGATCAGATGATTAATTAACCAGCGAGGAAGTAAACAAAGGAGAAAATGAACACAGGTGACGGAGCCGGCGCTCCCAACAACAAACTAATCAGATGGTGGAGGAGATGAAGTCAACATCAGGCTGCCAGAAGCTCTCAGCTCCAGGAAATGAAAGTGCTTATCGTGATTTTATCTCTGTTATTATCAGATGACCTACAAAGCTCTGAAACAAAGAGAAACAGCTGTCAATGAGAGCAAAACCAAAGCTGTTTGGAGATTCACAGGTTCCTATCTGCCACCAACATCTGTGCATTTATAGCTTTTATTATTATCGTGTGTGTGTTTGAGGATTAAACAATCAGCTAAACAAACAGAGATGTGATGGGGAGGGGGCTGTATGAGGGGTCGTATAGTCTATGACTCATATCTTACCTCCATCATTCACAGAAAAATACCTCTCACATTCACAAAAAATACCTCTTACATTCAAAAAATACCTCTCATATTCACAAAAATACCTCTCACATTCAAAAAAATACCTCTTACATTCAAAAAATACCTCTCACATTCAAAAAAATACCTCTTACATTCAAAAAATACCTCTCACATTCAAAAAATACCTCTCACATTCACAAAAAATACCTCTCACATTCAAAAAAATACCTCTTACATTAAAAAAATACCTCTCACATTAAAAAAATACCTCTCACATTCACAAAAAATACCTCTTACATTCAAAAAATACCTCTCACATTCAAAAAATACCTCTCACATTCACAATTTTACCTCTCACATTCAAAAAATACCTCTCACATTCAAAAAAATACCTCTTACATTCAAAAAATACCTCTCACATTAACAAAAATACCTCTCACATTCAAAAAATACCTCTCACATTCACAAAAAATATGTCTCACATTCAAAAAAATACCTCTCACATTCAAAAAATACCTCTCATATTCAAAAAATACCTCTCACATTCACAAAAAATTCCCTTTTTTGTGCATGTGAGAGGTAAAATTGTTAATGTGAGAGGTAAAAAAAAAAAAGTGAATGTGAGAGAGAAGATATGAATTAAGGCCTATTCGGCCCCTCATACAGTTGTTGCTTGCTTGTTCTGGAAGTGTGTTCTGTGATCCCATTTCGAATGCAGGATTCTTTCAAATAGTTACTAAGTTATAAAAAAAAAAGTCTATATGACTACCGTGCATGTGCAGTATAGGTCTGTGAGAAGGTTAATGAATTAGGGACGCATCAATCTGCGTTTTCTTTTAAAAAAGACAGAAATTGTAAAAACAGGCATTTTGTCAGACTTTCAACTTTCAGACAATTCTGGATCATGTGTGTTGTTAAAACTAACCAAACTGAAGGATGGAATAGTACTATTTCATAAAAATTGAAAAAAGAGTGTTTGCACTAACCAGATTGTATGACACCAACATACAGTATAAGGGGACGTATAAACCATAATTCATTCTTCCCTCTCACATGAATGAGAAAGTGAATGTGAAAGCTAAAATTGTGAACGTGAGAGGTTTTTTTTCAGTATATGAGAGTGAAGAATGAATTATGGCCTATACGGCCCCTCATACCAACATTATGTGCTTTCATAATTTGTTTTGTGTTTGTTTGAGGATTAAACAATCAGCTGAACAAACAGAGATGTGAAGTGTGAGGGTGTGTTTGTTCTGTAATTGGGTTCTGTGTTCCCGTTTAAGATGCAGGACTCTTTAGGACTCTTCAAATAGTTTTTTCAATCTGCTCCACATTGAAAGAGAGACATTATTAACCCTCAGAACCCCAGAACTTAACAAACAGCTTTGAAAGGCATGTTTTCTTTGAAAAAATCTCCAAATCAACACAATTTATCACAGACAAAAAAACTGTAAAAAACAGGAAATTAATGTCAGACTTTCAACTTCTAGACAGTTCTGGATCTGACCAAAATACCAAAAGAAATGCTGCAGTTTCTGTGACTTTATGCTACAAAAACACTGATCTATGTTTAGTGCAAAAAAGTTCCTGGTTAGGTGTTATAAAAGACAGTTCAAACAGTTAATAAATATGCATTAGGGTTGAGTAGTTACTAGGGTCACATGACGACCGTCGGTTACTTGAAAAACCTAAGTTCAAATCAAATATATTACCTCTTATATATTATAATTGTACCCAAAATTTACAATTCTTCGTTGAGCGTGTACAAAAAGTACAAAAACGTAATTTTCAAAAACTGATTTTATGTTTTTTTGGGGTCCTTAATGTTGATCCAGTAAGTCAAAGTGAAACATATAATTATCAGCTCCTAAAGGTGAGGTTGTGCTGAAAAATATGATCCCAAACATGACATGGTAAATATTTTTTTAGTTTGTTTATACAGACAATGAAAAGGATTCAAAACCAGACAAAACTGCCCAAAATGCAAGGCATCATAGACGACCAACAACAACAGTGAAAAGTCGTCTAATTACATTTTTCAACACAGAAACTTATATTATTACACAGAAGATCTTTTATGTTGGATTCATTTTACAAATTCTCCAAAAAGACTCCAGAGTTTGAGGCTTGTGAAGAGAACATGAACACCGGAGGAAACGCTGGAACTTAATCAATCAATCAATCCACTTTATCTGTATAACACATTTAAACAACAAACACGTCTCCAAAGTGCTGTACATAGAATCAACAATAAAATAAACATTTCCATATAACAATCAGCAATAAATAATAAGTGTATACATCTAAAATGATGCTACAAATAAAACAATACAATCAAACAGATGAACATAGTAAAAATAAATAAAAGACACAGAGGACCACAAAACTCACGCAAAGTTAAAAAGCCGATGTTGCTAATGTTGTCGTTGTTCTCTCTGGAAATGTTTATTCACACTCAACTTTTTGTTGAAGTTGCAGATATGTAGTAGCGTTGTGTGTTGCTGATTGAAGCAGCAGAGCTTCGTGCTGATGGTACTGTGTAGAAGAGATTCTCTGAGAGTCTGTGAGTCACGGATCACCGCTGAGAGGAAGATCAGAAGGGCTTTTACTGGAGGAGCAGAAATAGCTCTTCTCACTTCACAGCTCCAGGAGTTGAGTTGAATCGTGGCCAGAACAATCTATAGATGGCCTTTAGATACTGGAGAAACAAGTTCACCTGAGAAACAGAGAGCTCCTTTTATTGTGTTTCAGTTTGTTTATGAAGGAATGAGACACTGAGAAGTTTATTAGGGCTTTCCAGTCAGTTCTCATCTTTTTCTCTGGTTTGTTTTTAGGCGTGTTTTCGTACAATAACCTGATTTAATGCAGCTTTTATATGCTTCATGATAAAAAATAGTCATACTTGTGTTTCCCATCAGTCTCAGGGCTTAAACCAACAACCTTTGGATCCAGTCCTCAACTTTAAATGTAGTCATGTGATCTCCACGCCCATCATTTCTAGCTGCAAAATGTATTCTTGTGAAAGGGTTTCATCTGATTTCCCAAAATAACGTTTGCAGTGTTTTTCTGCTGTTGTACCCATATGTAAAGATTGCTGTTTTAAAAGTGTTAATACTATAAAAAACAGTTGCATTTAGCCACCAAAACCACTTTTGTATGGTTAGACAGCAAAACCACTATGGTAAAATTGTAAGCTACACTACTTTGATGTCTTTCTTTCGGCTGGAAATGTATTTTAAAATACACATTTATATACAGTATATTTTTATTTTTTTAGAATACAAAGGAATTTTCTAATTGATATCTTAAGGTATATTTTATAAGAATATTTTTATTTAATTATTTTGTTTTTAGTATATTTTTATTTTTATAAATACATAATAACTATTTTTTCAATTTAAATTAAAACTTATTTTTTTTTTAATTTTCACATATTTTTTAATTAAGCATTTTTTTTAATTTTTATACTTTAAAATTATAACCAAGATCTTAAAATAGTCACTCATACTCAACTCTTACTGTTTAATACACATGCATTAATATAACTGGACATCCACACAGACCTGCAGATTTATATATACATAATTATATATTTTTATATATTTATATATATAGAGGCACACAAAGAGTGTTTCACTCTGCCTGCCTCTTTCACTGGGCTGCTCTGTAACGATTAGAGAATTTCAGCCTGATTTTGTTTCCTCCTTCCGGCCCTTTTGTCGAACAAACTGCAATATTTCCTGCTCAGCGTGATGAAGCTCAGCCAGCTGCAGCTGGTGTCGATCCTGCTGCTCGTAGCCTCGTTTAGTAATCCCAAAATGTGTTTCACCTCTTCCAAACACTCTGCCCAGGCTCGCTTTATAGTGCCCCCAAAATGTGTTTTCATTATAATCCCAAAAACTGGCGCAGCTATTCTGGAATGTGGTATTAGTTAAAATCCCCAAATGCATTTGTTATAATTGCATTTTCTGTTATAATCGCAATATTTTGATGACTATAAATGTGTCTTCATGCTCTTTATAAAAGTTGTAGCACTCTAAATCTAAAAGGTCGATGTCATGACCCTGAAATTAATTCTTTATAATCCCAAAGTGATTAAAATCTGACTCATAGCAGTCAGACAGGTGTGAGTCAGGATGCTGACAGAGCTGGAGTCAGTTTTTTTTGCCAAATTCCCAACTTTTTGGGTGATTTCAGAACAGTTTCAGCCTCCAACAGCAGTGCAATTATGGCAAAAACCTTAAAAAACCAAACAGATTTTCAAATCACACAAACATGTAATATGCATAGGGTTGCAAAAAGGTGAAAAGTTAAGATGGAGAATTTTGGAAATATTCAAAATCAGAAAAACGTTACATTTCAACAAATTTATTTGTAAGTACCACTTATTAACACGTTTTAATTCTGGTTGTTTGAGTCAAGATTATGCTCAAGAAATAATTTTTCCAACAATATTTAAATTCTCTGTTTCCCACAGCCAACCTTCAATTTTGTAAATTCCCTGTTAATTCCCGTTTATTACCATGAATTCCTGTTTATTCCCATAAATTCATGTTAATTCCCATACATTCCTGTTAATTCAAATAAATTCCAGTTAATTCCTGTTAATTCCCATGCATTTAAATTTATTCCCATAAATCCCCATTAATTCCCATTAATTCCTGTTAATTCCCATACATTTAAGTTTATTCCTATTAATTCATGTTAATTCCCATACATTTCTGTTAATTCCAATTAATTCCAATAAATAAACATTTATTTCCATAAATTCCCATTTATTTCCATCAATTTCTGTTAATTCCCATAAATTCCCATTTATTTCCATCAATTTCTGTTAATTCCCATAAATCCCCATTTATTTCCATTTATTCCCATTAATTCCTTTTAATTCCCATACATTTCTATTAATTCCCATACATTCCTGTTAATTCCTATACATCCCTGTTGATTCCCATAAATTCCCATTTATTCCTATAAATTCCCAGTAATTCCCATGGAAAGTTTCCAACTTTGAAAATTCACAGAATTTTGCAACCATAAATATACGAGGGCATTTTCACCACATTATATAAAGTATATTAAGACCAGAATGAGTGCTTAGATTAAAACAAACACACACACACACACACACACACGTACGTATGCAGAAGTCTGTACGGAGAGTGTTTCCTTGTTTGAAGTGATGGATTCTGGCAGCTGAGGAGCAGCAGAATGCAGATGGATCACGGCGGCGGCGGCGGCGGCTAGCGTTGGATGTCGACCGTTCATCAGCTCAAATGGAGCGTGCTGAAATATATAGATGTTCCATCCGAGTGAAACATCGCCTCGCATTACATTACATTTAGCTGACTGGCTTTTAAGTGGCTCGCTCGGGCGTGAAGACTTTGTCAAACACGAGTTAACACCCACACGAGGATGCTGCAGCGAGCTCAGACAGCCTCCCAGCGGGTTCCTTACTTTATTTTAAGTTTAGGTGTTAAGCTGTTATTCAAATCAATGAAGTGGAACAGCAGAGAGAGCTCCATGTTTCACATCAGCAACTAGAGGAGAAGAGGGCAGGGGTCAGAGGTCACAGAAACAAGAAAAACATACAGTTGAGTCCATATATTTAAGTGAATCGAGGCTGACTTGAAACAATAGTATTTATTTTGATAAGTCAATAGGATTTATTATGGAAGCTTGGAGGGCAAGTGAGAAAAAAATGTCAGATCTAAATCAGAAAATAAAAAATAAAAAAGGTTTTCACCAGGGTTATCTTCCTACATTACTTTATTTTTCTTTTATGGGTGATAGAAAATTATTAAAAAGTGAATTTTGGCCATAAGAGACTGAAGTGCACCACTAAATCACGTTTTAAATATGACTTAAAACATTCATGTTTTCTTCCAGATGACCCTTAAAAAATTAAAATACAATTTTAACATAAATAATACATTTGTGATATTGTGTGGTACCAATTTTTGTGATATAACAGTCTAATTACTTCAATTATTATTAATAATTATAAATGTCTTATTTTTGGCTGGAAGTGTATTATAAAATTGAAATTTTAAATTACATTTGTATTATTTTAAAATACAAAAGCATTTTTAAAAATGCTCATTTTAAAATATATTTTTGAGAGTATTTTTTATATTATTTTTATTTTACTATATTTCTCTTTTCATATTTCAAAAATCTAGCCAAGTAAAATAATAATAATAATAATATTTCCTGGCAGAATTGTTTTTTTTCCAGCTATTTTTAAGTCATAAACAGAGGAGAGAGAAAAAATAATAACATGAATTTATTTTCTCAATTGCCTCTCAGTGCTTCTGTTGTATCGACTTTTATTTCCCTAACAGATGGATGACAGATTTCAAAATAAGAAAAAAAAACATTTATTTCAGCTCTTTATTTACTAGAACAGATTTCCACTGGGTTAAAATGTTAAATACACCAATCTGACTGTCACTTTAAACTGTATGAAATATTCTAGAAATAGAATAAATTACCTTTTTCTTAGAAGCTAATTGGGAATTCAAGTTTTTATTTTTTCTCATGAGGATTGTTGCTGCATGTAATGGCATTTTTGTACTGGATGTCATGGAAAAATCCAAGTAATTTAGCCAAGAGCTCAGAGAAATAATTGTGATTTAATATTATTCTCAAGTGTCTACGACAAGAGGGACAAAGAGAAGATTTCTAATCAATTCTGGGTATTTTTCAAAGCTCCTTTCTCACATAAGTAGCCTCTTACTTACAGTGATCACTCTTCTTGGCTTTGTTTTGGTTCGTGTTGGGCTCGGGCTGGAATAAATCGGGCCAAGTGGAGCGCAGGCTGAAATCTGAGGCCCGAGCAGTTCCTCTAATCAGCTCTGGGCTTTTAGGTGACGAGTGGCACCCACTCAGACGGCGCTCCGCTCCAGTCGGGTGCGGGCGGGTCACGGCCGCTTGGCGGGAGCCGAGGAGAACTGGCTCAAACTGTTCCTGGCACGACGTTCCTCTGAGATCATGATGCAGCGTTTAACCAGTCAGGACAAACAACTTTAACCCAGTGAAATGATGGTTTCACTTGTTGATCACAGGGAAGCTTCAGAGTCCATCAGCCTCAATGAAACAGATGATTAAATCACCTTTCTTCCTCATTCTGATGCTCGCTTTGAACTCCAGCAGCTCATCTTCATCATGTCTACATTGATAAATGCATTGAGTTGCTGCCATGTGATTGGTCAATTAGATATTTGTTCCCATGAATGCACATAAATTCCCGTTTATTCCCATACATTCCTGTTCATTTCCATAAATTCCCATTATTCCCCTACATTTCTTTTAATTCCAATAACTCCCTAGCCTGGGTATACCCATACTGCCTTGCATGCTCGAATTTCATTTCGAACCTCCATCCAGTCTGGCAACCAGGGAGGTTTCTTAGCCCTGTTTTAGGGATCCAATCACAGAACGGGGAGGGACGGCAAGACGATGACGCGTACTACCCGGCAGACGGAAGCTTGTAGTTTTCTTACGGATCCAACATGGCTGCTGCAGACGCAAAACTCTCTTTAGCTGTAGATGGTGTTTTAAATAGTTTAGAGCGAAAGTTGAAAGGCGAAAGGTCTCCCGGCGGCTCCGCTGTCCCCTGGCTCGTAGCGAGATCACCGGCGTTACGGTAGCGGGGCTAATAGCAGTAGCGTTACGCTACCGTTACGGAGTTACGGTAGCAGGGCTATTAGCCAGAGACCCACAGCAGCTTGTTTATTGCCCATAAAATCAGTGGATGTGTGTGGCTGAATGACATGAGGGGGAATAAAGCGTGAAAATAAATAATCTTGCAGAAAGCGAGAACTGGAGGAGCAAAGCAGCAAGCAACACTCTCACAAACACACACACAACAAACATCCATCTCTGTCGCTCTACATATGTCATCTGGTATAACTGATCTGATTGGCTAAGAGCTACCTACAGACGCTTTGATAGACATTCTAAGCGCCCAATAAACGGCTCCGGAGGATCGTAAACCACACCTCCTCTACGGAAAAATGAACGGCTGGTTTCCAGACTCTCATTTGTGATTAGTCTGGTGTTAGCCAGGCTAATAACTCCCGGTAATTCCCACAAATTCCTGTTAATTCCTATAAATTCCTGTTTATTCCCATACATTGGTGAAATGATAGTTTCACTTGATCACAGGGACGCTTCAGAGTCCATCAGCCTCAATGAAACATTGAGAAGCAGTATTCCTGCTTGTCCATGTAAAATATGTATGTGCAAATCAATAAACTAAATTGTGATAAATAATAATAAAAACATTATTTTTTAAATATAACAGGCATAAACCTTCAGGGATTCACTTGAAAGTAAAAGTACAAGAAAGACATTTATATGTGTCCTTAAACTGACTCATTTGTTGGGTGCAGAGTCACTTTGGTGATGTTTTTTTACGTAACTCTAATCCAATCCAGACAGAACTGCAGCATCATTTAATCCCATCCGGCTTCGACGCGGTGATTAATACAATTAGTGAAGTCCGTCTGGATCATAAAGAGCAGAAGAAGAGAAGTGGTGCAGGAGCTGCTTCACTGTTTAGATTAGATTTAATTAGATCAGATTAATGTTGATTTGATTTCACTCCAGTGCTCTCTGTGGGGAGATAAAGTTACTGTAGCTGCAGAAACAGCAACACAACAACAGCACACTTCAGTTTATATTGTGTTTTCTGAGCAGGTAGATACAAATTATTGATGCACATATTCAGATAAAGGCGATGAAGTCGGATTATAGATCGCTGTGACCTCTGACCCCTGTTGCAGCCTCACCTTTGACCCCAGACTAATGAACAGATTTGGTTTCCTGCATGATTATCAGTGATCAGCATGCAGACAGGACACTTCTTAGAATAATAGTCGTTGAAGATGGAGGTATCGATGTTCATAATTCAGAGGGGGATTAAATGAAGGAGAAGAAGAAGAAAAAAATCAAAGCCATCGAGCCGAGATCACTGACCGGAGGTGATAATACCATTCCCTCCACATTACATCCTTCTATAAATTCATGGATTGTAATTTTCTGAATTAGACCGAAAAGGGAGCTGAGTGCCTGGGAGAGACGGAACGAGGGAGAGAGGGAGTAATAAAAGTTTAATGGAGGGAGGAGAGACAGACAGAAAGACAGACAGAAAAGAAAAAGAAAGAGAGAGAAAGAGCAAGAGATGGATCAGCCGATCTCCCAACATGACAGCCTCATCAGACAACGGTGTGTGTGTTAGTGTGTGTGTGTGTGTGTGTGTGTGTGTGAGAGAGAGGAAAGAAGACAAAGAGAGAGAGGAAATTGTTCTGTCAGGATCTCCGGGTGTTGTATCATTATCCTGCACGGCTCGCTCTTCTGCTGCCTGTCGTCTTCTCCTCTCTCTCTCTCTCTCTCTCTCTCTCTCTCTCTCTCTCTCTCTCTCTCTCTCTCTCTCTCTCTCTCTCTCTGGTCTCATCTGCTCTGCTGTCCAGCCGTCTAATGGAACAGTCCATGCAAATAGCTCGGGTTAATAGAGCGAGGGACAGGGGAGGAGGAGGAGGAGGAGGGGGAGGAGGAGCAGGAGGAGAGATAACACCAGCGTCCAGCGTCTTATGTATATAGTCATTTTGCATATTGTATATAGTTCTTGTATATAGTTATTGTGCATTTGTGTACGCATGCTGGATATAGTTATTTTGCATATTGTATATAGTTCTTGTGGGTTTGTGTGTATGTGCATGCTGCCATATAGTTATTTTGCATGTTGTATGTAATTCTTGTATTAGGGTTGTCACGATACTAAGATTTTCAACTTGATACCGATACTCAGGAAAATATTCGATACTCGATACCATTTTCGATACCACCATGAGGTTGCATGCTGTGCACAATATTAGGCAAGCTTGATAAAAAAAATAACAATAACTTAACGTAAGTGTTCATTCCTTGGCTATGTATCGATACTTTTGAAAATGGGTATCGTATCCGGATACAACGTTTTTAGTATCGATACTTTTTTGAGTATCGATACTTTGACAACCCTAAATTACTGTATATAGTTATTGTGCATTTGTGTACGTGTGCATACTGTTATATAGTTATTTTGCATGAGGCACTCTATTTCTTAATCCGTCCATCCATAGGTCAACACTGCCTCCTGACCAGGTTCCCTAAAGGTTTTCACCAACTCAGACTCAACTCAGGCCCCCAAGTATACATGTTTACTCTTGGAAAAAATATTTTGAGCATGACTTTATCATACAATCTGATTTTGTCTGTATGCAAATCTGCGCATATTTGATATGGCCTCATTTGCATATGTAAACATTAAAATACAAAAAACTATGCAATACATTTTTTTCTCATCTTAACATAAGTAATCAACTGAGAAAGTTTCATGGTGATATCTGTTATTATTTTTTTGTACCCTATTCACCTGTGGTGTCTTGACTTTATTGGCTTATTATGCTAATTATGCAAATCGCCCAAAGTGCAACTTTTAGCAACCGGGTAAATTCCATCCACTAGGCCTATAGATGACACTTCTGCAATAAAACTTTAGGGTGCTCAACATTTCTGGGTTCAAGAAATGACGACTAGACTCTCCTCAGCTCCTCCGTCTGCTGCTGCTGCTGTAACGTCAGGTTGGATTTATTCTAAATATAAGCTCCAGGCCCTGCAAACTCATCCTCCTTCATCCTCCCGGAGGTTATTACAAGAGTATGTATCTTTTCGGTGTCACAGATTTCTGAGTCAACAATAGGTTCAAGGGGAATATAGAGCCAAAATATTCCTTGTAGCCACTTTAATGCAGCCAAACATAATCGTACAAGTGCGAGAACATCTGCAGAGTAAAATAATCCTGGTGGGTTTCTGCTGTGAAATCTGTGCAGGTTTAGCATTACTTCCTACCTTAACCCTAAAGTCATTTTAACCCTGTGGAGTGTCCAAAAGCTCCAAATAATCCAGACTTGTTGCCTCCATCAGACTAGAAAACAAAGCAGCGTGGAGCCCTACTGTAAATTTACCTCTAAAGTTCTGGCTGTAAACTCCATGAGGCCAGTTTCAGTTTGATGATGATATACCAAGTAAAACTGGAGACAAGCTCAAATATATTTAGTATAAAATGATAGAACTGGATGGAACCCTCTTATATGTTAGATTTTACACCTTTGTTCACATTTGCAACATTTCAAAGTCTTTATTGAGCATGATAGTGTTTTGAAAGTAAAAAAAAAAGATTCAAAATCACATTTTATGTTGGACTAAATGACTACAAAATACAAAAAATGACCCAAAAAGGACACAAAATGACTAAAAAAAGGAACAGAAAGACACAAAATGACTAAAAAAGACACAAAATGACCAAAAAAGACACAAAATGATAGAAAATACACAACATGACCAAAATTGTTTGTTCAAAATGTTGATCCAGTAAGTCAGAATAAAAAAAAAAATTATTATTAGGTCATATAGGTGACCAACATGGCATTTAAACATTTTAAGTGGTGTATACAGGCAGGATGAAAAGGATTAAAAAATGGACAAAATAGCCCAAGGCTCCATAGAGTTAATGCATTATAACATTGATACCAATGCATATTAAAATATATTACAATGTGTTATAACAATCATAACTTACCCTCTTTGCAAAACAATTTCAGTGGGTAACCAGAAATTATAAACAATAACGATACTTGTAGACATAAGTTATTATAAAATGCTTCCTCGTGTGTTAAATTATTAACATTTATGAGTTCTTGTAACTGTAATTACACAGTGATGTAAGTAGATTATTATGCATTTTGTGTATCATGCATTATAGATGGCTGTCATAGAATTAATGAATGCTAAAATGTGTCACAAGATATACATTTAATGTTTCTGCTTGCTTAAAGCTCTGTGTGGAAATCAACTATTAACTTTAACATATACATACAAACATAATCATACAAGTGCGAGAACATCTGCAGAGGAAAATAATCCTGGTGGGTTTCTGCTGTGAAATCTGCAGACGTTCATGATCCTGAGAGGATAAATCTGATGCTCCCCTGATGTTTCTGAAATATCTCAACAACTATTAGATGGATTGTCGTTTTCCCCAAAGAATGGATTGTAAAAACTTTCCCTGACCTTTAAAAATGATGATATTCCGATCAGCCTCAGCTCTACTTTATGTTTAGTGCCAATTAGTAAATGTTAGCCAGTCAGACCTGAATTTCCTGCCTCTATTTTAGAATATTTTTGCAGCATTTCCATGCTTTATTATATAGTGATAAAGAGAGTGGAAGAGGGAGAACCGAGGTCTGCGACAAGGACTCTGTGTGCTTTACAAGGACACCCGATTTTCTGCTTTTTTAAAGACAAAAATGGAACAAATATCCAATCTAATATCAGATCAGAACAGCAGCCGTGTTTCCATTAAAGTCTAATCAAATTTGAAGCTAATTTTGAAATGTTGCATTAAAAAAAATACAAATTAGGGATTTTTCTGATTCAGAGCAAATAAATAAAGCTGCAGTAACGTACTTTGGCCAGAAGATGGCAGTGTAAAGTCTGTAAACAGTAGAAGAACAAGAGAAAAAACAACAACAAACAAACAAACGGTTAATCAGACAATTTATGGAAAATAGAACAAAGTAGAAAGACGAAAGACGCTGAAAGCAGAAACAGCTTCTTCTTCCTCTTCTTCTTCTTCTTCTTCTTCTTCTTCTTCTTCTTCTTCTTCTTCTTCTTCTTCTTCTTCTTCTTCTTCTTCTTCTTCTTCTTCTTCTTTTGGGTTTTCCGGCAGAGCAGAAACAGCTGATCAGTCATTAGGGGTTGAATGCTCACTACGTCAGAACTTATTCTCTTCTACTCACATCAGCCCAGCTAAGATTAACTCACTTACCTTGTTAAATCATCATAAGCACACTTAAAACTCGACAGAAACTGAATGAAACAAACATTATCGATTAGTCCTTCCACTGTTCTAATAATCAAATTCTAATAATCAAGTTATTTTGACATTTCATCATGATTTCGACTTTTTTTCTTCTCATTTTGACTTTTTATCGTTACTTCAACTTCTTTTCATTATTTTGACTATTTTCTCGTTATTTTGACTTTTTTTCGTGATATCGACTTTTTTCTCATTTTGACTTTTTTCTTCAACTTTTGACTTCAACTTTTTTCTCATTATTTTGACTATTGGTTGAAATAAGCATCTAATTAACTGAGTTAGATGTAAAAAATATGCTGTTTCTATCTCCTGTTTAACGCATTAACTATTTTTGGAAAAAGGACAAAAAACACGTCAAGCAAGCGTAGAAACTTGTATGCACTTTTCCGAAAGTTTGACCAAATTTTGGTGTTTCCGTCAAGATTTCCCTGCAGATAAATGTCTCCTAAGTTACTCTTAAGTCACTATCTGTTGCCAGTTATAACCCATGGAAGCTCTGCTGCCCTGCAGTGACTCTCCTGCAGCTCGCCCCGTGTCCAGCCTGTCAGCACATCACATCACATGCTTTATTCACTCACACATCTCATGCAACAGACGCGCTCTCTTTTTAATCCATGCGGCTGTCTGCACCGCTTCCCTGCAGGTCATCACATCTCACCAGCATTACTGCAACCTATAGTGAGATAATATACACGAGTTGATACCCAATAAAAAGACACAGAATAGATGTGATTGCCTACATGTAGTAACCTTGGCTGAGTGTGCTGAGCCGGAGCACAGCACCTCCTGTTCTGCTTTGTAATCACACTCTCTCCCTCCACCCTGCAGCAGCTGGAGAGAGAGAGACGGAGAGTGTTTGTTCACATGCACACTGTAACGGACACTGTACATGTGGTGCCCACACATCACGCTGCTCAGAGGCTTTGGCTCCTTCGCTGCTTGGCGCTCTGAAATGCTTGGGCAACATGATACGGGCTTGGACAGTGGCTCGTCTAGACGCGGGGTCATGGGGTTAGTGGTATGTTTTCTGTCACATAGCAGCGATTCCTCTGCTGGAGATGGCTCGTGTGTGCACCAATTTGCTTGTTTTCCTTTTGGCTGAAATTTGTCTCAATGATATCTGCAAACGGACAGAGGGTGATCTACAAATAGTCCTTGATTTGCACACATGTTTTGGTATCCACAAATACAAATTTCTAATTCGTAACTAATTTTGTTTTTTAAAAATGTGTCAATAATGTGGTTGGGTATTATTTTTGCTATATTCGCAAGTTTGCTCCCCTTGAGATGCAATTTTTTCAGGTTGAAATATCAGTTCAGGTGTATGATCAGCCCTTTAAAACTTATGAAGGAGAATGGAACCTTTAAACTACTGGAGCAGTAAATGTAAATGAATATTTGTCAAATAAAATTCAGTCAGACGTGTTAATACTTAAACTTAAACTCTTCCCATTCTTTGATTACTCATAAAAAATAAGTTTCTCCATTTTATGACGTCAATAGAAGTAAACCTGTGTAGCATCAACTCTCTACAGAAAATTAACCAAATGAAATCAAACTGGTGGATATTGTTAGTGAGGCTGAGTGAGATCAAGTTAAATGTTTCTCTTGTTAACCAGCTCCACATTGACTGAATTCAAACTGAAGAGGGACGGAGAGAGAAACGAGGACCAGTGTGTAGTTAAGCAGAGAGACAGACTGGGTCACGTTCTGCTGGCAGAGAACCAGCCGTCTCTTCTTACCACCAGACGTTCTGTCACTCCCCCGATATAGAGCCGGCACACAACAGAAAGCACGCTGCATCTTAAAATAGCCGTCGGCGTGGAGGTCCAGCAGACTGAACGTAGCTGCTGGATGCAGGACGCTGACAGACCGACAGCTGGACTCAGGATCCAGCAGGGGCTCCTTTTCCACATTCATTTATCCTGTCAAATTATTCAGGAAACGTTTGTGTAATTGTATTTGTAAATCAGAGTGTTCTAAAGCCTTCTCAGGACTGGTACTGGGAATTAATTTCCCATTAATCCTTGGTGGAACTTTACTGGGGTAATTTTCCAAAAGGCCACCAAGAAACCCAACAACCAAATCATCTTAGCTGTTTTTGGTCTTATATAAAAGCAAAAAATAGTAATAAAATCTTTGTGAGTGCTGGACCAGGGGTCGACAACTTTTACTAACTAAAGAGCCATGTTGGCTCTTTAGTTAGTCATAAGTCATAAGTTACAAATTTATGACAAAAAAATCTCAAATTAACGGTAAAAAAGTTACACATTTGTGAGAAAAAAAATCTCAAATTTGTGACCAAAAAATCTCAAATCCTTGGTTAGGGTGATTTTCCAAAAGGCCACCAAGAAACCCAACAACCAAATCATCTTAGCTGTTTTTGGTCTTATATATAAGCAAGAAATAGTAATAAAATGTCAAGAAAGGAAAGATTATTACACTTATTTTGCATTCCCAACTAAGACTAGTTGAATTACATTGTTAACCCTTTATCAGAACCATATTTGGTAACTTTAGCGGAGATCTAGGTCTCCTATAGGCTTCTCATATATAAGGTGCTTTAAAAAAGACATTCAGACATTACGCATATTTGAATTGAATTTTGAAGCAAAACTTTGAAAGTGAAAAGAGATAAAAAATTGCAAAAAGTAATTGCTAACTGGAAAACTGGCTATATAATACAAAACAAATGGAGAGAAATCTTCAGGAATTAGATTCTTCCATTCAGCACATAAACAATTTTTCGAAAAAGACGAAAAGTTGTATTGAATGCAAATCTTCAAAATGTGCAGTGAAATTTGTTGATGGAAATGTGGCTAAAGATGGCTCTACGTATTTTTTATCCCCCTACCATCCCTCTCTGCTGTTGCCGGCCTCTTTGTGAGTGCTAGATCAGGGGTCGACAACCTTTATTAAAGAGCCATAATGGAGCCGCAAACCTTATTTTGAGCCTTACAATGAAGATAAAACAGCCGACGGAGTCTAAATTACCCTACCAAGAAAACTAATAGGTCATAATGAGCATTTATTTGTATGATTTAATTAGAATGAAGCCAGGATCTAAGTGCAAATGAGAGACTGGACACTGAATAAGTATCTTAGGAGATTTGGAATCGAAGGGAAACTAAAAACTAGACTTGTTGTTGGCAAAATTTAGAGGTTAAGATGCTGAGCCGTAGACTTTCTGAAGCTATGGTGCACATTTTACTTTACTAAGATGTAAAAAAGAACATAAAATGTAATGCTGTATACAATCAACACATTGTTATAATTGAAGAATACAAATTCCTTTGGGCCAACACCAACAATCAATGAAAATTAAAATGTAAAGAAATATAAAATACATTTCATTTTGTTTAATTTTACCCCTGTGCTAGACCATCAAATTAGCAAAATAAAATGTCAAAAATTCCAATAAACCCTCCAGCAAGGAGCGATCAATAGCCAATATATTCCTCTAATCACCATTTCCTGTCATCTGCAGTGAACACACGGTGCAGGATGTGTTAACTGGGCCTGATTAATATTAAAATAACGTCCTTTGAGCATCATTTGCGGTCACATTAACTAACAATACGATAAAAACTCATGGTGACCTTTCTGTGTGCTGCAGGATCTGATGATGAAGACATCCGTCTCCTCCCCCTCAGCAGCTCTTAACTCATCAGCAGTTGTGGATATATTTCCTCTTAATATGACACCTAATCACTGCCGGTGCCCTTTGACCTTTTCATGCTACAGAGCCGTGCACGGCGGCGTTAACATGCGGCGCTGACAGCAGCTAACTGAGCATCGATCCGCCCTGCAGTGACAGAGGCTTCAACCTCTGCTAGCTCGCCGCTAATTCCCTCTAATCAACTCCACCACTGTAATAAAGAGGAAAAGATGAGGCAACGCACAATATATATGAACATGGTGCAGCTCATAGCAATAATCCAAGAGCATTAAATACACATTTTATTTGATCCTTTATAACATATTCAGTCTAAAGTCACTGTTTAATGTGAATTTATAATCTATTTAAACATTTTTAAGGTATTTTCTGACATTTTTAGAGACACTGTGAGCAACAAAATTCATTACCGTAACACATTTTTTAATAAAAAAAATAACAAAAGTTTTTTTTTTCTTGCTTAAGTGTAGCTGGTATCACCAAAATATTTTAATAATTTTATTAAAATATACACATATTTTAATGCAAACAATTCTATCATTACCGTAACAATTAACCATTTATTCTCATCAATTTTCATTCAGATTTTGTTCTTTATACAGTGTTAAAAACCATTATGTTGGATTATATTCTATTAAACAATTGTATATTTATTTTTATAAAGTTTATTAAATATTTATTGTATATAAGTGTGGGGAAACCATGACATTTTTATCTGGACGCATTACAGTAATGAATTTGTGAATCAAAAATATGTTTAAAAATATAGAAAATATTATTTTAACACAAAACAATGAATTGTGCCTAATTATGGCTATATTGTTCATTCATATAAAAGTGAAATATATTTAGTTTAATAAAGTATGTCCTTATAATCTTATCGGATAGACGTGCTACTGCAGCTGGATTGAGTCTCCTTGTATCTTGAGCCTTTCAGGAACTTGTAAAAACTTGTTTTTGAGCCTGAAAACTATGAATTTTTTAAAAGCTTCTGCTGATGAAAAGCTTGTAGTAGTTTTCATCTCAATTCACAGAGGAGCATGTTATTTAAAAAAGAAATAAATCCAAGCATCTGAACAGAATCTCTTCTCCTGACTGTAATTGGCATGCTGGAAAAATATTCTACAATATCTGACACAAAAAACTAAATAATGCAACACACAGTGAACAGTACTGTCTTTACATACAGCCTTATATATCATCATAAATGTGTTATATGTGCAGTCATCTCTCACCCTTTGCAAAAGAGCATCAAGTGCATTATAATTTCAGAGCTTCGCTTTGACATTTCAAACCCAGAATTATGCACATTATTGCTGCGTTGCGTTTGTGATAATTGTTCTTCTTTTGAAGCTGAACCATTTTTTTCTGTTGTGAGTGAATTTCGGAGTGAAAAGCTACAGAAATATTTCGTTTTAGCACATGAGTGAGGATGGAATTTAAGTATTTACAAACCTGTTTTGGGACAAATTACTGACAGAAATAGCATTCATAGCACACTGTTAACTCTGGAGAAAAATAAATCTATTATTTTTTAGCCCTTGGAAAGAATAAGCAATTTCGTATCGACTGAAATAAACCAAAACTACTACAGTCAAATGATACGTGCATCTATCTTTTTGTACCCAGATCTCCGTGATTGAATGTAACTAAGTTAGCTACCACCAACTGCCAATGTCCGTAACAGTGACATCAGCCAGAGGTGGACAGACTGGAATTTCTGGCCTCGAACAGAAAGCATTTTTGGCAAAACCATAATACCTATCATTGATCCGACTACACTTTGAGCGTCCTGAGTTTTTCCTGAACGTCTACATATGTTTTTGTTTCAGAAAAATGAAAAAATAGCTTTGTTAGAGCGATCTAAAAAAAACTGTTACATCTCCCTTTTTCAGAAATCTTCCTACGTTTTTAATATGGGAGCCAATGAGGCTGTTGGTGCGTGTTGGTGGCACATCTGTGCGTCCTACGCCCAAACTATAACTCTGACAGCTTTACCAGAGGATTGTGAGTGAGAAGACAAATTTTCCTACATTTCTATGTATAAATTATTTCTGTAGAGTGGAATTTGCAGTACAGCGACCCTTACGCTGACGGGGATCCACAGTGGGCGCCCAAGAACTATGTCGAGAAAGTGGTTGCCATCTACGGCAACTAAAAAACTGCGCCTGGAGCGCAGTTTTCAAATTTATTTTTTGACAGTTTTTTCTCTCCCTCTACACTCTGGCGATGATGTCACACACTGTGACACTAACATTCCGTGCAATACACACCCATTATAATCTCAGAATTTCTCCAAAAATGATCATGGTCATTGAACAGGGATTGATAAAAAACTATATGACCTATCGAAACGTTTAAAGTTTAAATGGAGTCTCTTTAGACTCTTTAGTCTCTTAGAAGTATAAAGTTACATAAAATGAAAATACTTACAAGTACAATACAATACAATACTTACTTACATACAAGTACTTCAAAATTGTACTTAAGTACAGTACTTGAGTAAATGATCTTAGTTACACTCTACAGCTACTTACAACTGAGCATGTAAATAAGGTGAAACCACGCGCCTGTCCCAGCACCGGCAGTGAACATTAACATTAACCAAAGAGAAGTTTGCAGCTTAACAAAATAAGTAAAAAAGGCAAAATATACATCCTACAGACCTGTTTGCTGTCTGTGGTTGAGGGTTTTCCCCTTTTCACTCCTCAGTTCAGCCGTGAAGCACATCGATGACATGTTTCTTGCTGATTGGCGCCTTCAGGCAGCAGTGTGGCGTCTTTAAGCAGACCGGACTCCTGCACGCTCCGTCAAAGCGGAGGAGACAGGATTTTTAAATGTTAACGATGCTCACTTCCTCTTCCAGGCTCTGCCCTCTGAAGCTGCAACAGGAAATGAGGAGTGAGCCTGTGATTGTTCGCTTTGATTCCTTTTCATCCCCGACGCTCTCTCATTCCCTTTATTGTTTTTCTCCCACATTCACCCCTTCACTTTTACATGTTTTATTCCCTCTCTGTGAGCAGATAAAGGGATGCAAATGAGGGGAGCTGGTGTTGACTGCTGGGCAGATGGTCTGATAGACAAAGTGACTGCTGAAGCTCAGATAAAACACTCACTTTGATGCTTCTTTATCGCTCTATCTGAAACTATTTTTTTTTTATATGGCTTCCGTGTAAAAAACAAAAGCACACTTTGTTTAACCCATTTAGGCCTAAAAAACCTAGAAAAAATGCCTGCAAAACCTTTGGCCGATTTTAAAATAAGCCCCTAAAACCTGAAGTTTTTATGTCCTTTGTATCCCATGTATGTCCTTTTTTTTGGTAATTCTGTGTCTTTTTTGGTAATTTTGTGTCTTTTTTTGTAATTCTGTGTCTTTTTTTGGTAATTTTATGTCTTTTTTGGTAATTCTGTGTCTTTTTGGTAATTTTGTGTCTTTTTTTGTAATTCTGTGTCTTTTTTGATAATTTTGTCTTTTTTTGGTAATTTTATGTCTTTTTTGGTAATTCTGTGTCTTTTTGGTAATTTTGTGTCTTTTTTGGTAATTCTGTGTCTTTTTTTGGTAATTCTGTGTCTTTTTTGATAATTCTGTGTCTTTTTTGTTAATTGTGTCTTTTTTTGGTAATTCTGTGTCTTTTTTGATAATTTTGTGTCTTTTTTTGGTAATTTTGTGTCTTTTTTAGCAATTTTGTGTCTTTTTTTGGTAATTCTGTGTCTTTTTTGGTAATTTTGTGTCTTTATTTGGTAATTTTGTGTCTTTTTTTGGTAATTCTGTGTCTTTTTTGGTAATTCTGTGTCTTTTTTAAAATAATGTGTCTTTTTGGGTAATTCTGTGTCCTTTTTGGTCATTTTGTGTCTTTTTTTGGTGATGATTTCAAGTCTCATGTTCAAGTCTCATGTTGCATTGCGACACTCCCACATGTATTCTGATGCATTTCATTGGCCAAGAGACTGAAAATAGGTGGAAAAAAAACTACAAATACTACCAAACGACATATCCGCTTTCCAGGCTCAACCGGTTTAATGCCGAGTAAAAAAAAGCACACTTTGTTTAAATGCTGCGACACTTCCAGGCAACACAAACAAACTCATCTGGACCTTGAAATACTCTAAATGTAAATCTGAAAGCTCTACTTTAGTGTACTGCGTGAATAAATAACCTTGTGGAGTGTGAGCGGCTCCCAGAGCCCCCGCCCTAATCTATGCACGCACTACTTTACAGAAAATGGTTCAGTCAGCACACATGCATGGGTGACTGCTGAATAAAGAAGCATAATACTCCTCAGGATGTCCTTAACTGTGATGATGGGCACTTTGTGCTGCAGACCAGCCGCAGTGCTGGACTTCTAATCACAGCGAGGAACACAATGGCTTCACTGCCTCAGGTGTTATTGTTAGAGGTGTCATCCAGCCGCTACCGTTATTATTTATGTCATTATTCCTGGATATTAACTGACAAAGCAGCTCTTTTTTTTTACCATGTCGTCATGCATCTGTCCCATCTGAAGTGCCTTTGAGTATGAAACTGATGCAAACATTTACATAGCACCAGATATTCAAGCAGGTATGAAACAAGTGTTAGGGTTTTTACATATTGTGGATGTGATGAATAAACAACACAAAAATGCATCACACTCACCTGCAATATTTATGAGTTACTGTACTGAGAACCAAAGAAGGCTTTAAACCAGATGAAAATAACTTTTATTCACGGCTTAAAACTCTGAAGTCCAGGAGATTTTGGTCCAAATTTGTGAACTTCCTCTGCATTAATTTCTGTCTCTGCTCAGCATCTTTCAGTCTGTCCTTACATCACATGCATGGCTCCTTTTTCTCCACACAAACTTGTCAGATTTTTCATTTTATTTTAATTAACAAAGTACAAAGCTGCCAGGAACAGAAAATACAAACAAAAGACACAGCTTTCTATGGAAAAGTACAATTTTTTTTTTACCATTTACACAAACAAAAACAGCAGAAATAATAATAAATAAAACAGTCTATCTAATAGTAATATTTTTCATCGTAGAAAGAAAATTCACATTTTAAAAATGGTCTAGAAACATAAATGTCACACTGTGAAAGCTCCTATGATTGAACTTTCAACTGTCTTTCTCAGGTTGTCTACATATCATAAATAAATAAAGTTATTACTGTAAATAAAACGTGTGTATTTTCAATAAAAAGCTGGACTCCAGATGGTTAAAAAATATTGTCATGAGAAAAATGTTGGTGTGCAAAGGCTTTTACTTTTATGCATCACTGACTAAAACCAGGTTGCAGGACACAAAAGTATCTTATTATATGACTTTTATTACACTTTATTAATGGTGCAAGCTAAAAAAATAAAAAAATAAAAAGATTTTGCATGTCATAAATGAAGCCCAGACTCACCAACAACCATAGTTCAGGCTGCATGATCAGACATTTGTCTTTTATTCCAAACTGCATGAACACGACATCCTTTAAAACATACAATTCTCCATGTGTGCACATAATTATGACTAGTTCAATATTTATGAGTTACTGAGAACCAAAGAAAGCTTTAAAACCAGATAAAAAATAACTTTTATTCAAGACTAAAACAGGTGATGGATGCCCAGTAAAAAGATTTAAAAAAAATACGGATTAAAAAATAGTTTTGGACCAGGAAACACTACCATGACATCAAAATTAATCCATCTTTATTAAAAATCTGTGTGAAATATCAAAAGACAGAAGCAGCAAAGGTGACCCAGCGGTACAGCGAGGGTTGCTGGCTCTATTGTAATGTGGCAGCAGAGTTGGTTTAATCCCTGTCCCAGTGCAGCCTAATCCAAATGGAGCGCTGAATAGTCCTAAAGCTAATAGCCTCCCAGGAGCTTCTCCATTGGCTCTGCCTGCAGATTAATACGAGGTCTATTCCAAGCCGTTCACACTCTGTGACTCTCTGACTGTCTGTGTGTGAGTGTGAGTGTGAGGGAAATTTACTTCTGGTGTGCTCGGCTGTATCTCGCTCCGGCTTTGTTAGACTTTTAACCCTGAATTAACCGTCAGAATGTACAAGAATGAAGTCTTTACTGAGCTTTCTGCTGTTTGTGCTCACAGCTTTGTGTCAGTGTGGCTGCTGGGCTCTGGGCCTATTTTAGCCGTTTTTGAATACTTTTGCTTTTGCCCTTCATGTACCACATACAAAATGTTTACTATCTTTTCTTCCCCTGTATGATCTGACAATTATTTTTTCACTTTAACCTACTATATCATCATATTAAGCCCAAAATACACAAAAAAACATTAAATCCAAGTTGGAAAATAACACTATTTACTAAAACAAAATAGACAAATATGCTCAATGAACTGTTTTGGAACTTGAAAATGTAAACATAGGATACAAATATGAACATAAAAAAGTATAATTTAAATATAATAAAGCTAGATACTAAAAAAGTCCCAAAATTACACAGAGAGCTACACCAACGCTCAAATATTTCTGTACGATCAAATTAAAACTATCATATCTTTGGTTTTACATGACCTAGGAATGTCAAACAAAAATTGTTATATCATGACATATATAAAAAGATCCCCAAAATACAATTTAATGTGGAAAGAAACTTTAAAATAAATGAATTATCGTCAGAGTTTGAACTTTCCGACGGTCCTTGAATGGATCATAGGTTACGAAACTTCCAGTTAGAAAAAGTAACTAAGCTAAAATGTTGATTTTTCTTTTAGAATCATTTTATTCTCCACGTGTCATTTAAAATAAAGTGTTTGCACTAACCAGATCCTGTTAAAAACATTAAGACCAATGGTCACGTGACAAATATTCACTAAAAATCTGTTTACACAGAGCTGAGAGGAGAGGACAGGAGAGGCTGGAAACACGAAAATACTTCCATATGTACAAAATGTGGAGACACAATTTGTTTCTCCTTATATTTGTGACATTTGTGGGCACTTGGAAAAGTGTCATACATAAATTCTATCTTATTTTAATAATTGATCTGAAAAAAAAATATACTTTCTTTTCTTCCCTTTTATGATTTATGTCATTACAACTGTGTTATTCTGCACAAAGACATGTTTGAGTTGTTCCCACTTCTAGCCATGATTGTGCTGATTCCATAGAGCTGCAGGACTTATAGATTGTATTTATATTTAATATATTGCAGTGAAATACAAGAACACAGTGAGTAAAATGCAAAACACTCCCTGAAACAGCTGGTTGGGGTTCAGCGGGTTGATATAAAGACGCGTATACAAACTGTTTCCACTATAAGCTGCAGAAACTGTGTGCAGGTTTGTTAAAATCTTGCCTGTTAAATCTAGAGCTCCTTCAACCCCACGTAGCTGCACAACAGAAATCAAATAAGCATCAAACTCACACTAGCTGCACATCCTCCCACCTGTGATGGATTTTCCAACTGCAGAGACTAAATCTGTCCATGAATTAAACATTTTTGTTCAGCAGCTCTCTGCACTTTGCAACAACACCTCCACCACCACCACCACCAGCGTGCTCCTGCAGCAGTCGTGCTCTGAACTCCCACCTCACATCCACCCAGCGTCTGGAAAACACTTCTCCACTTGGTTAACTCTTTATCAAGTGAAGAACTATATTTGGTAACTTCAGTGGATATCAAAATGGGTCCCCATGTCTCTCTGTTTGGTTGTAGAACCACATGGGTTGGGTTGCAAATTTACTAGATTAAAGTGGCAAATCTACAAGAAAATTTTTTGCAGATTTAAGAGATTTAAAGTGGCAAATCTGCTCGAAAAAAGTCGCAGATTTACGAGACAAAAGTCGGGGAAAAAAACAACTTTTTCTCGCAGATTAACCACTTTAAATCTCAAAAATCTGCACATTTTTCTCGTATATTTGACACCTTAATCTCGTAAACTTTTTTTTCTTTTTTTATGCAAATTTACTAGATTCAATTGCCAAATCTGCTCGAAAAAAGTTGCAGATTTACGAGACAAAGGTGAAAAAAAGCAACTTTTTTCTTGCAGATTCACCACTTTAAATCTCATAAATCTGCATATTTTTTTCCTCGTAGATTTGTCACTTTTACCCTTGTAAGCTTTTTACTCAAAATATTCCCCCCCTCCCCCGGGTCTGTATGTTTTTTTTTAACACATTCTGGCTGTATGTAAAATCCTCCAATATTCTCTAGGGTTGAAATTTGGAATTTGCAGTATTTCAATGAGTGTCCTATTAAGGGTTAACTGACTCCAGTCGAACTCTCACTGCAATAGTTTCCTGAACAAGATATAATTTAAGACATAATTTCCGACACGGGGCGTACGTGTGTCATTTTCTGCAGCCATTCAAATGGCTGCGATCTCCTCTTAATAACGTGGAGGTATAGCAGCGGATGAATAATGAAAACGCCCTGTGTTATATTAAGCCGGAGACCCCGAGAGATTAATTTTTTGAAATGAAGTTATAAATTTAAGGCGAGGATCCACTTTTCTTGCCTTGAGCTGTCAGCACAGATGTTCATATCAGCATCATACAAGTTTTAGATCTGCTCATTTACTTTATGTGGCTTCATTTAAAAATATCAGATGATTCTCTCCCAACAGGTGGCACATCTCCTTGATTCCTCCAAGGGGTGCTGCCACCATTAGTAACTGGTGAAGACTCCTCTAAAGTCTAGTCCAGATATACTGTCTGCTGAGGTATGATCATGGAAAATAGATACATAGATAAAGAATAGAATAGATGGATATATAGATGGATGGATTGATAGATGGTTGGATTGATTGATGAATGGATGAATAGATGGATATATAGATGGATGGATTGATAGATGGATATATAGATGGATGATGAATAGATGGATATATAGATGGATGGATTGATGGATATATAGATGGATAGATTGATAGATGGATGGATTGATGAATGGATGAATAGATGGATATGATGGATGGATGGATAGATGGATATATAGATGGATGGATGGATGGATGAATAGATGGATGGATGGATAGATGGATATATAGATGGATGAATGGATGGAAAGATGGATATATGGATGGAAAGATGGATGGAAAGATGGATGGAAAGATGGATTACACGTCACAGCAGCTCAAGATACAGACACAAAGATATAAAAAACAGAATAAAGAATATGAAAAATTGTTAATGTGAGGGGTAAAATTGTGAATGTGTGAATGTGAGAGGTAACATATAAATTATGGCCTATACATCCCCTCATACAAGTGCATCATTCAAACCTGCACAACTCAGCTGCTCCTCCTCCGACATGAAGTCTTGCACAAACACACAAACACAAAGACACACAGACACACAGACACACCCAGCTTCACCACATGCAAATCAGTCTTTAAAATATTCCTTCACATACAACCAAACATTTCCCACATCGTCCTGTTGTAACCAAGCCAGTACCTGTGAATGTAAAACACCTTCAGATCTGAGTTCACAGAGAAACTGCACCTCTTCTCCTCTCCTCTGATCCCCTTTTTTCTCCCTCCACTCCTTCCTTCCTTTCCTCTGTTCCTCATAATCCCTCCCTCCCTCCCTCCCTCTCCATCTCTCCTTTTTAATCTGCCGTCTTTGTCTTCTTGTTCCAACATTTCACTTCCCCTCTTTTCTTAACTCCCTCTCTTCCTGCTCACTAAATCCTCATTCCTTCCTCTCTTTCTTCCCCTCCACATCAATCTACACTTCTTTTTTCATCTCCTCTTTCTTGCTAATTCTCTTCTTCAATCTAGCCCTCCTCCTCCTCCTCCTCTCTCTTTTTCCCTGCTTTGGTATGAAATTGGTTTCTAAGTGATTTATGAGCGATGAGAGGCTTATAAAGAGTTTATGCCGTAACTCTTCATTACTTTACTATTAACTGCCTTCTTCTGTTCTCTGTGTGTGACTTATGTGTGTGTGTGTGTGTGTGTGTGTGTGTGTGTGTGATTGTGTGTGTGAGAGTGTGCAAAAACCATTTAAAAAGCACCTTATAATGAATTCGGGCTTGATGGATGTCATTAAGGCAATCGTCCCGAGAATTCATTACTTAATTTTGTCTGTTGCTCAATTCTCCGGCACAAGAAGCGCGTTAGAGAATCCTGACGGTCTTTAATAAGACATCTCGCAGCTAAACAGAGGACAAACGTAAATAAAAACAAGTTGCCGGCTCCCACGTACACTCACCTGTAACGGCTGGGAGAAAACAAACAGCCCACACACGTACAAATGACCCTCATCTCTTGCTTTCCGCTGCCTCCGAACAGCCAGAGTGAGAAAAAATAATGGATTTGTGCTCATAACAACGCTGCTCGGCGCTCGTAAACATGTTTTAATTGCATAAACGTGCACTCAAACAAACAAACAAACACATCTCTTTGCTCATTGTCTCTCCATTTCCTCTCCTCCTCTCAGACTGAGCAACACATTTAGTGCTTTATATTTCCTGTTGAGCCATTTATGCTGTAAGTTATGAGCGTTTCAGCGCTAACGACAGCCAAATGGCCGACACGGCAGCCGTCAAACTCTAAATGTGTAAATCGAAACTCTGTTCTCAGCGCGCCACAATCAATATCTCGTCCTCAGGACAGGAAGATATTATGTCTCGTCTGTTTATGTGTGTGTAGGTGTGTGCGTGTGTGTGTGTGTGTGTGTCATTATGCTGCGTGCTGGGGGGCACGCTGAATGCTGCAGGGATGAATACAATGTAGATGTGAAAAGGAAAAATCACTGTCATTTATTCCGGCGTGGGGATCAATTACAGAGATCACCGCTGGCTGCAGAGTGTTGTTTCAGCTGAAGGCAGACGGAGCAGTGAGGAGGAGGAGGAAACACACAAATACACACATATACACACATATACAGAGAAAAAACTGCTGCTGCATGTATATATATTACAGGTTGTGCCAGGGATAGAGTTCAGCTGGTTTTTTATTGTCTTCATTATGTCTGCACAGTAAAGTTTCTGCAGGAGTTTTTGTTCAACTCTGACATGTTTTCAATATGGATTTATTACAAGCTGCAGAAGCAAGTGACTGGTGTTGTTTTGAGCTTTTTAGGCTCAGTTTACATGATGAAGGTGTGAACAGAAGACGCAAAAGTGGCGTCGTGTCTTCACTTTTTATTCCGCGTTTAGACGAGCATTTTCGGGAGGAAATCTGTGTGCATACGGTGACGCAAAAGTGTGTGGAATTGGATTGGTTATGCATGCCAGGCGGCATCACTTAAAGTGATAAGAGCATCTTTGGGCATGTGGAAGTTTTCCCGCCACGCATTTTCATCAGCTACTCCTTCCACAAAGTTATCCACCATTGACTAGATAAGTGGTTCCCAACATTTTTCTTGAGGCACCCACATTTTTACCATTGTCAACTTTGGCGACTATGTGTTCTTGTTGTTAGGCGAGGTTAGTGCTAGGTGAGGTTAGCGCTAGGTGAGGTTAGCGCTAGGTGAGGTTAGCGCTAGCTGAGGTTACCGCTAGGTGAGGTTAGCGCTAGGTGAGGTTACCGCTAGGTGAGGTTACCGCTAGCTGAGGTTAGCGCTAGGTGAGGTTAGCGCTAGGTGAGGTTACCGCTAGGTGAGGTTAGCGCTAGGTGAGGTTAGCGTTAGGTGAGGTTACCACTAGGTGAGGTTACCGCTAGCTGAGGTTACCGCTAGGTGAGGTTAGCGCTAGGTGAGGTTACCGCTAGGTGAGGTTAGCGCTAGGTGGGGTTAGCGCTAGGTGAGGTTACCGCTAGGTGGGGTTACCGCTAGGTGAGGTTACCGCTAGGTGAGGTTAGCGTTAGCTGAGGTTACCGCTAGGTGAGGTTAGCGCTAGGTGGGGTTAGCGCTAGGTGAGGTTACCGCTAGGTGAGGTTACCGCTAGGTGAGGTTAGCGCTAGGTGGGGTTACCGCTAGGTGAGGTTAGCGCTAGGTGAGGTTACCGCTAGGTGAGGTTAGCGCTAGGTGGGGTCAGCGCTAGGTGAGGTTACCGCTAGGTGGGGTTACCGCTAGGTGAGGTTACCGCTAGGTGAGGTTAGCGTTAGGTGAGGTTACCGCTAGCTGAGGTTACCGCTAGCTGAGGTTAGCGCTAGGTGAGGTTACCGCTAGGTGAGGTTACCGCTAGGTGGGGTTAGTGCTAGCTGAGGTTACCGCTAGCTGAGCTAGGTGAGGTTACCTGTATATACTGCAGGAGGGATGTTACACATGTCCTTATTCTCGTGATATAGCCTTTATTTTTAAACTTTTCTATAGTGATTTTTCTATTTAAATAAATGAATAAAGTTTAATGTAGCCCTTATTTAGTTGTTTTTGTCTCGCTAATGAATTAAATGCTCATCCATATTTAACACATTAGATTTATTACATCCCTAAAAATCAAGAGGGCTTCGCGACCCCCCTGTGGATCTTTGGCACACGCTACCGCGGAGCGGAATACACTTCTACACTCTGGAGGCTGGTTTCAGATATTTGGGTTTTTATGCCCCAAAAACGCTGTCACCGTCTAAACGAAAGGCACTTCCCATGAAATATTTTTGTCGTTTGTGTGTGTCACAATGGCAACATTAAGTACTTCACCAGGTGCTTTTATGTCTGTCTGCGGACAGATTTGTGTCATATTCATGCAACGTGCAACCAAGCAACACAACAAGCACTGAGCCCAGTATCGTGATGTGAAAGAATCCTCATCCAGTTCTCTCCGGGTCCTCCGGCTTCCTCCCACAGTCCAAAAACATGCAGCTTAGGTTGAATCTGTGACTCTAAATTGCCCGTAGGAGTGAATGGTTGTCTGTCTCTATGTGTCAGCCCTGTGATCACAATCACAATCTGTAATGTCATTATACAAAGCACAACCACATTTGTGGGAAATCCCTTTCAGTGAGAAGAAGGAGTGCAGAGAAAGCGATCTAACTATATTATGTACAAAGAATGAATTAAAAAAAGAAAATGACTTATGAATAGACCAGTAAATATACGTGTGTGTGTGTGTGTGTGTGTGTGTGTGTGTGTGTGATTATGTTAAAACAAGGAATGCAAGAAAATCAGTGAAACTATGATACTATGTGATATTGCACAGTGGAATTTTTGCACAGTTGAAATGTATAAAGGAAAAATATTAATTGCACGAGGTGGAGTATTGCACAGGATACTCTGGTGCAACCCGCCTCTCGCACAATGTTTGGGATTGGCTACGGCCCCTTGCGACTCAAGTTCGGATAAGCGGTTAAGGATAATGGATGAATGATTTAAGGATGAATTCACAGTTTAATCAGCTAAAATCATAGTACCTCTATAGGAGTAGCACATAAGACATAAAACAGTATCCCCATAAATCCAACAATTTGCTCGCCCACCGTAATGTTTCTCCTTGGACACTTTCAGTAGACATCAAGTGAGATCTAAACTAATATGAAGGCTCGATTAGAGTTCGATAGTGGGTGTGGTCCATGCAAGAGTGCTGAAAGTCTGGATTTGGACATAAAGAAGGGGTCATTTGTCCCCAAACTTTATGTCCCCAACCTGCTGCTGGAACGGTCCGAACACAAGATGATCTCCAGTTTGATTTCTCATCGCCCTTTATTCCCCTTTCTATTCTCCTGCAATGAGTCAAGTCAAGTTCATATACAGTATATAGCATATTTCATAGAACAGGCATAGACTCAATGTGCAAAACAAACACAAGAAAATAGGCATAAATGACAAAACAAACAAAAAAATACAAACATAAAAGCATGCAGTATAAGGTCCCTATGGTGGCAGGTGGCACCAGTGTGCCCTGGTAGCCCATAACACCAGTATGAATGTGTGTGTGAATGGGTGAAGGAGCGTAGTGTGTAGTGTAAAGCGCTTTGGATAAAAGCGCTATATATAAGTGCACTCCATTAACCATTTATATAACATGAAATAGGTTATTACAGATAGTATCAAACATTCAAATGAACAAACATCCATCCATTCTCATCCGCTTATCCGGGGCCGGGTCGCGGGGGCAGCAGGATAAGCAGGGCATTCCATATATGATGCAAAAATTAATTACAATTAAAAGGTAATACAATTTAAATCAAAGTGAAATAAAAACCTAATTAAAAGCTCATTAAAACAGATATTTGACGTCTGATAAAGCAAAGTAACGTAATTCAGTACCGAAGCAGCACGATAGAAAAATAGATCCCAGCTCCGGTCGATGTACCATACTTGTATGTTATATAACTACACACGCCTGCACAACCAAACACCAACACAATACCAACCCCAACCATAGCACGACACCTCAACACACACACACACACACACACACACACACGCTCTGTGATGTTTTTCACAGCTTTTTACTTTTTCCAGGAGAGCTCGGCTCACCTGTTGAACCGCGAGGTGCAGTTACTGTATCTGGAAATCAATTCACCAAAAAAAAAAAATCAGTCATACAGGACAGAAGCGGCTGATGCCTGCTGGCTCTGCTGCAATCCATTCAGAGCATCTCCCTGTCAACAATCTCACCACAGCAATGGATTTACAGCTACAGCAGAGTGAGAGGAGTGTAAAAACGGGGAAAAGCCTCAGATGTTGTTACGGTGCACGTTAAGAGCCGCGGATCTGTGAAATGGCAATTTTATTTTGGTGCACAGCTTCCAGTCAGTGACTTGATGTTGGAGAGATGGAGGTTTCTCAGTAACAAAGCTTAGTTTGGTCATTTACCTCTTTACCTGCAATAATTAGACTGTTTTGTTGTTTTGACACAAAATGACCAAAAAAAGACACAGAATTACCAGAAAAAGACACAAAATTATTAAAAAAGACACAAAATGACCAAAAAAGACATAAAATTACTAAAAAAGGTCACAAAATTATCCCAAAAAAAGACACAGAATTACCAAAAAGGCAAAAAATGACAGAAAAAAACTAAATTACCTAAAAAAGACTCAAAATGACCAAAAATAGACACAAAGTTATTTAAAAAAGACACAAAATAACCCCAAAAGATACAAAATGACCAAAAAATACACAAAATTACTAAAAAAAGACACAAGATTACCAAAAAAAGACACAAAATTATCAAAAAACACACAGAATTACCAGAAAAAGAAACAAAGTTATTTTAAAAAGACACAAAGTAACCCAAAAAGATACAAAATGACCAAAAAAGACATAAAATTACACAAAAAAAAGACACAATTATCAAAACAAAGTTTTGGTAATTTTGCCTCAATAATTAGACTGTTTTGTTCTCTATGATTACATCAACAAGGGAAGCAAATATATAATAATAACCCAGCCCACATGGGACTAGCAGAGGCTGTAAATATATTTAATGCAATCCAATTATCTGCCATATCTTTAATCTGTAAATTAAAAAATTCCACCACATATTAGTGCCCATTTTCCCCCCAAACACAGCAGTCTTGCTCATAATAAAAGTCCTGCGTGAATCCTTATCTCAGCATCTGTTTGGTTTCTCTTTCTTCTCCTCTGGGCCGAGAATCACAGAGGCTGCAGAGTGAATTATTAATGAGGCTTCTGATAGTATTTCGGATGCCAGTTCAGAGAATCTTCCGGCAGCTTCACAGCGCGGTGAGTCATTATGTTTCAGTCGGATCTACAGATAATCGTTGGATTGTGGACAGTTGGGTGAAATAGAGACTTTTTTATTATTTTTTTTGTGGATGGAAAAAACAACAAGTCCACCATGAAGCCTGAACTGTAGACCATCCACTGTGTTTTATCCCTCCGAACATCAAGCTGTTTCAGGGTGTTTTTTTGTTCTTTTTACAATCTACTCACTGTTTCCTTGTATTTCACTGCAATATATGAATTATACATGAAATCTATAAGTCCTTCAGCTCTATTGAATCAGCACAATCATGACTAGAAGTGAGAGAAAATGTCATCTGTGCAGAATAACACAGTGAGAATGACAGAAATCATAAACAAGCTGAATTTCTTTGATAAAAAAGACATAAAAAAATTGGAATAGAATGTAATTTATATATAAACACTGACCAAGTGTCTGAATATTAGGGAAAATAATTGTGTCTCCATATATTTTACATATTGAACTTTTTCCATGATTCCAGCCTCTCCTGTCCTGTCCTGTCCTCTCGGCTCTGTGTAAACAGCCTCTCCTGTCCTCTCCTCTCTGCTCTGTGTAAACAGCCTCAAAAAAGATACAAAATTACCAAAAGATACACAAAATTACTAAAAAAGACACAAAATTATTACAAAAGAGACACACTTACCAAAAAAGACATACAATTATCAAAAAAGACACGAAATTATTAAATTACTAAAAAGACACAAAATGACCAAAAAAGACACAGAATAACCCCAAAAGATACAAAATTACCAAAAAAGAAACAAAATTATTAAAAAAAGACACATAATGACAGAAAAAAACTAAATTACTTGAAAAATACACAAAATGACCCAAAAAAGATACAAAATGACCAAAAAATACACAATATTACTAAAAGAAAGACACAAAATGATTACAAAAAGACACAAAATTACCAAAAAAAGTAGTTAAAGGGACCTTCCACACACAACACGGTAAAGTGCCATCCATATAAAACTCACATTAAACTTTCATATCAAGGTGGGGGCCACAAAATATCGTCACAAGGGCCGTAATTGGCCCGCAGGCCGCGAGTTTAGACCCATGTTCTATACAGTATCTCTATATTTGTGTGTGAGCTCAGAGCTGCAGCAGCTCCACCCTGACTCACAATAAACGCCTCGGGACTTTTAACTTGTTTTAGTTTGTTTTCTCTCTCTCCGTTCTATCGATTAGCTTTTATTTAACCTTTATTTCACCAAGAAGTCCCGACAGAACGAGGCGCCGCGGCCTCATCAATAAGATCCGGACGGAGAGGATCAGAAACAATGACACAAACTTCCTGTGAAAGTGACTTTAAAAGCTAGTGTGTCTTGTTTAATTAGGCCTTGTGGATGTTTCCTTTCATTGCCCAGGGTCCATTACAAGAAGAGCCAGTTCTACTTACATCTGTGGAAACCTTGGGAATATTAAGAGGCAGCCGGCTATCAGAGCGAGTCTGATGTATGGAGGATGTTTCATTAAAGTGCAGCACCAGTTTCTCTTCTGCTCCCTTTCCTCTAACTCGGGATCGCTCCCTCAGTTGCTCCCTGCAGACCCACATGTGGCTCTACTTCATTGGCTCTGACTGACACATTTAAATAACCCAAAAAATGATGAGAAAGTTTGGGTTTCTCTTCCCTCTCCTGTGTATTTCACATTTAGAGCAGAGTTTTAGTGTTAGGAGTTATAAGCAGAGCTGTTTGCACTCATCATTACAAAAATAAAAGCATTTTATCAACAGTTTAAGCACTTGTTGCAAGATCTAGAGCAGGGGTTTCAGACTCAAATGACCTAGGGGCCGATGGAGGCAGTATCAAAATGATCAAATAAAGACACAAAATTACTTAAAAAAGACACAAAATTACTTAAAAAAGACACAAAATGACAAAAAAAAAAAATTACCAACAGAGACACAAAATGACCCAAAAGACACAGAATTACCAACAAAGACACAAAATTATTGAAAAAAAAGACACAAAATTATTGAAAAAAGACACAGAATTACCAAAAAAGACACAAAATTATTGAAAAAAAGACACAAAATTATTGAAAAAAGACACAAAATTACCAAAAAGACACAAAATGACCAAAAAAAGACACAAAATTACTAAAAAAAGACACAAAATGACCAAAAAAAGACACAGAATTACCAACAAAGACACAACATTATTAAAAAAGACACAAAATTACCAAAAAAAGACACAAAATTACCAAAAAAAAGGACACAGAATTACCAAAAAAGACACATTATGAAAAAAAAGACACTAAATTATTTTAAAAAGACACAAAATTTCCCAAAAAAGTAATTAAAGGGACCTTCCACACACAACACAGTAAAGTGCCATTCATATAAAACTCACATTACAGACTCACAACGCAAAAAACGTAATTTACAAAAATGTGACCCATGAACCCTGTTCTCCTGGTGAAAGTCCAACATTTAAACTCTGCGTCACTGTCAATCACTAGTGCTACGTCAGCAAGATGGAGCGCAGCCTAAAACGTAAATATGAGTCGTGTTTTGCTGCACGTACAAACACTTTGTGTTGATGTTTTTGAGGGAAGACCAGTCTGACCAACCAGAGACACCAAACACATGGAGTTGGGGCAGGAAAACCACTTAAAACGTGACTCTAAAGGTAAAACCACTTTTCGAACCTGCTGCTCTCGGCGGTGATTTTTCTCCATCAATAAGCGTCTCACAATATTGCGGCACGGGTTAATACACGCAGGTTAGACCGGGGACATTGTACGGAGGAGTCGTTAGCGCCGCTAATTAGGCGAATCAGAAGGAAACGACAGAGTGTGCTGCTGCTGAGAAGCTGAATCTGTGATCTTTAGCCCACAGTGAGTGGAGGAGATAGGAGATAATTTAAATGTTCAGAGCCCCGAGGCTTCACAAGCTGGTTTCATGTCATGTTAGGGAGGCGAGAGGAGGAAATGTGATCTCTTTGAGACTCTCTGTGTGTGTGTGTGTGTGTGTGTGTGTGTGTGTGTGTGTGTGTGTGTGTGTGTGTGTGTGTGGAGGCAGAGGGATACTGTAGTCACCCTCTCTGAGTCACAGACAGCCAATTATAAAAACCCAACGGCCTCCTCTCCCTCTTTCTTTCTCTCCTTTCCTTCCCCTCTCACCCTCTCCGTCTCTTTCTTACTTCATCTATATCTCCACTTCCCTCTTTCTCTCTATTTATAAGCCCGTGCTTCATTAATCAAGCCCTCGTTGAGGTAAAAATAGTAGGAGAAGAAAAGGAGGAGGGGGGATGAAAGCGGAGGAGAGGTGAAGAGTTGAAGGGAGATAAAAGGAGAGGAGAGGAGGAGAGAGGACACATTAAATTAGATTAGTCTTGATTCTATTCATGTTTGAATGGAAATTAAATTTTCTCGACGGGAGGTGCAGGAGAACAATATCTCCCAAACACTCTGCTGCTCCCGCCCGTTCTCTTCTGCTGCTCCTGTTAATTGCATCAGTTTAAAGAGTGTTTGCTTCATGTTGGAATCAGTCGTCTCGTTTAAACTCGGAGCAAAAGACTCAACGTGTTAATGAGCAAATATATACGGAATAAATCACGCTGCTGAAGCCCAACGCATGTTTCAAAAGAGTCAAAAGAGAAACAAGGAGCTTTGTGGGGGCTGGACTCAAACATGAGGTGGGATAAATATATGAATGTAGAATATGATGAAGATTAATCTCTATAAACAGAGATATGTAGCATCTGAAGGCAAGATTTGGGTATCAGAAGTGTTCTGGTTTCCACTTGTAGTCAGTTTGTAGTTCAAGTATTATGGGCCAATCATGTTTGAGCGTGCTTGGGTTGAAGTATTTTTGCTGAGATGTAATCTAGGAACCCTTTGCCTATCATCTGACTTTGGTTTTAACTTTTTATTAGCTTATTTAAATGTATCTAAAAAATATTATGCAGACATTTTACATGTTACAACTGTTGTACACTGTAAAAAAAAAAAAAGCTATTCAAAATTATTGATTTTACTTTAGACAGAAAGTTTTCTTAATTTTAATAAATTATACTGTGAAAAAAAATGAAATAAAATAAAATAATATATATAGATCAATTTACAGATTTCAACTTCCAGTTTATGATTAATATATATCTAAAAAAAAGTAATTCATTTTTTATCTTTAAAAAAAATAATTTACTTTTTTAATAGCATTTACACTTAATGTAGAAAAACCATTAAAAACCCCGTAAAATAATACAGTCAGTATATAACTGGAAAATAAACAGTAAAATAAGTGAAAGAAACACATTTTGTGTGTAGTGTGAGACAGCATGATAAAATAAAAAAAATAAAAAAAATAAAAAATTGATACATTCAGCCATATTATGTGTATTTTTGGTATTTTTACATATAATTCACTCTAATTTTACATTCTAGACCACTAAGCAAATAAATAATACTGTAAAAGAAATATATAATGCCCCATCATATTAATTTACAGGATTCAACTTCCATTTTATGGTTAATATTTATTTTTTTAAAAGTAAATTACTTTTTTTTTTATGGCATTTAATGTAGAAATAAATGATAAAACCTGTAAATGTATGGAAAATAGCTGTTGGAAATACATTTTTAAATGCCTTTATGTAGTGTGACACAGCATAATAAAACATTCTTAAAACCTGATACCTGTAGACTTTATTTTTCCTCATTCAGACCAGAATTCTCAGACATTAAACATCAAATTCAAGCTGTTTTTTGTTTCAGAATAGTTTCTTCTTCTCTTTTTCGTGGCCTTCAGTTGTCAATTCTCTGTGGCTTTTGACCAGCTCTGTGTGCCTCCTGTCTCTGCTGACACTGAGGAGCTCAGCTCCTGGTTTCACTCCTCCTGCAGGACCATACTGGACTCTGTGGCTCCATTAAAAACTGTGCAGCCTAAAGCTAAATCTGAGCCCTGGTTTAACGACAGAACCCGTGAAGCTAGGCGGGAGTGCCGCAGAGCTGAACGGAAGTGGAAGAAGGACAAGCTGCAGGTTTCCTTCCATATCCTTAAAGACTGTTGGCGCCGCTACCAGACAACCGTTAAAGAGACTAAAAGAGAATACCTGGCAAACATCATTGAGACCAACCACCACAACCCGCGTGTCTTATTCAAAACCATTGACTCTGTTCTAAATGCTCCACAGCCTGTCAGCTTGGAGACATCTCCTGAAATGTGTAATAACTTCCTGCACTTTTTTATTGACAAGGTTGCTACTGCTAGGGCCCTCATCTCTGCTCCTGCATCTGACCCCTCAGTCACTGCTCCTTGTTCTGCAGCTTTTGATGGTTTTGAGCCAGTGTCTCTGTCTTTTCTAGAGGACCTGGTTGGCCATATTAAGCCATCAGGTTCTCCCTGTGATGCTGTCTCCCCACGTTTCTTCAAAGAGGTTTTGCCCCAGTATAGGGCAGTCTGTATTAAATGTAATCAACAGTAGTCTGTCTACTGGTCGTGTTCCTCGAGGTTTTAAACATGCAGTGGTGCAGCCCCTACTTAAGAAACCTGGCCTAGATCGCAGCGTGCTGGCCAATTTTAGGCCTATCTCCAAGCTGCCCTTTATCTCTAAGGTCTTGGAGAAGGTTGTATACGGTCAGTTACAGTCTTTTCTTGATGTACATGGTGTCCTGGAGGTGTTTCAATCTGGTTTTAAAACTATGCATAGCACAGAGTCAGCTCTACTCAGAGTTTTTAACGACATCCTCCTGGCTAATGACTCCGGTGACCATGTAATTCTTGTTCTGTTGGACCTGACTGCAGCGTTTGACACCGTGGACCATAGCATCCTAGTGGCTCGGTTACGCCACCTAGTGGGCATCGGTGGTACTGCGCTAGAGTGGTTCAAGTCATATCTGACCGACAGAAGTTTAACTGTAAGCCTTGGTACCTCGGAGTCCAGCCCCGCTCCACTGCTGTATGGGGTTCCACAGGGGTCGATTTTAGGCCCCCTGCTTTTTTCTTTGTATTTACTGCCTTTGGGCTCCATATTGAGAAAGCACAGCATCCCTTTCCATTGCTACGCTGACGACAGTCAGATCTATGTGCCACTGAAGAAAAAAGATGCTTTCTCCCTCACACCGCTCCTGTCATGTCTCAAAGACATCAAGGCCTGGATGGCCTTGAACTTTTTAAATTTTAATGAGAAGAAAACAGAAGTGATAGTGTTTGGCCCTAGTGGCTCTTGTGTGACCCCTCCTTTTGACTTGGGCCCTCTGGCAGATTTTATAAGACCAACTGTGTCAAATTTAGGTTTTAAGATGGACAGTGATTTTAAATTAGATCGTCAGATTAGCGCTGCTGTGAGGTCAAGCTTTTTTCATATCAGGCAGCTGGCTAAGGTGAAGCCTTTTCTCACACACAAGCACTTTGAAACGGTAATCCACGCCTTCGTTACATCTCGGCTGGATTACTGCAACTCACTTTACCTTGGAGTCAGCCAGTCCTCCCTCGCACGGCTCCAGTTAGTGCAAAACGCGGCTGCTCGCCTCCTAACTGGAGTTCGTAAGAGGGAGCACATAACTCCCATCCTGGCCTCCCTCCACTGGCTGCCTGTGCATTTTAGAGTCCATTTTAAGATTCTTTTATTTGTTTTTAAATCTTTAAATGGTCTCGCCCCACTGTACCTCTCTGAGCTCCTCCACCCCTACTCTCCTGCTCGGTGCCTCAGGTCAGCTGATCTGCTGCTCCTGGAGGTACCGAGGTCTAAACGGAAGCTCAGAGGGGACAGAGCTTTTTCTGTTGCAGCCCCCAGACTTTGGAATGAGCTACCTTTACACATCAGACAAGCCTCCTCACTGTCCATTTTTAAAAGTCATCTTAAAACCTATTTTTATTCCTTGGCTTTTAACCACGCATGAGACTCTGCTCTTGTTTTAGTGTTTTATGGTTTGCTTTTATTTATTGTTTTTTAAATTGTCTTTTAAAAAGCAATAAATCTATTTATTTTAGTGTTTATTTCCTGTTTTATTTATTTTATTGTCTCTTGTTCTGTTTGTTTATGTACAGCACTTTGTTGCGGCTGTTGTTGTTTTAAAGTGCTTTACAAATAAAGTTGAGTTGAGTTGAGTTGAGTCAAATGCAGACATTATTCCCTGGATCATGTCTGGCAGGTGTCTCCAGCGTCTGCAGGTCTGACTGCAGCCTCCCACACAACACGGGTGTAATGTTAAAATTAAAAATAGAATAAATCACACAATCTCACCATCTGTGGTCAGAGGAGAGCAGGTGGGCAGCGCAGAACCAACTAATACAGCCTCTTCGTGTTATTATTATTATAATTATTATCATAATCACTGTTGTTCCTCCAGCTGGCTCTCCCCCTCCTCCCCCTCCCCCTCCTCCTCCTGCCTGTAGGATAGTTTAACATCATGTGATGTATTTATTTATCTTTCATGTGTATGTGTGAAATGTTTAACGTGTGTTATTGAGTGTTTCCCTCCCTCGCGCCTGTTCACACACATTCACACTGCAGATAAATAATCCCACTTAATGTCCTTCGCAGCGTATGCCTCTCACTTCTATCACACTATAACACTCCTGATCAGTGCTGGAGCGAGTATTCTGATGCTTTACTGCAGTAAAAGTACTACTACCACGCTGTGAAATCACTCCACTACAAGTAAAAAGGTCCTGCAGTCAAAAGTTACTGAAGTATCAGCAGCAAAATGTACTTTTTTCCTACATTTTATGTAGAAAAACACCCCCACAAAAAAAAACTGTAAAATAATATAGTAAATTTCTATCTAATAAACCTTACTGAAGTATCGGCAGCAAAATGTACTTTTTTTTTTTAAAGTAATTTATTTTTTATGGCATTTTATGTAGAAAAACACCAAAAAACAAAAACAAAACTGTAAAATACTGAAGTATCAGCAGCAAAATGTACTTAAAGTATCAAAAGTAAAAGTACTCGTTCTGCAGAATGACCCCACTCAGAGTATTTTATATATTCTGAATATATTATAGGATTATTATTATTGATGCATTTATGTAAGCAGTGTTAATTTTGTAAAAGATAAGGCTCATTTTAACTACCTTATATACTGTTATGAAGTTTAATTTTTGTTTTAATTACGTGAAATGTATCTTTTTTATGTTAAATCTCCACCTGAAAAGTAACTAAAGCTGTCAGCTAAATGTAGTGGAGTAAAAAGTACAATATTTGCCTTAAAATATAGTGAAATATGAGTATAAAGTTACATGAAATGGAAATGAGAAAAATATCATACAAAACAATGAATAGTTAAACTAAACAGCCTAAAAAGGTACAAATAAAAATAAATAAATAATTAAAGATAATAATGATAACAGGAATGTTATGTGTGTGTGTGTGTGTGTGTGTGTGTGTGTGTGTGTGTGTGTGTACATGTGTACATGTGTGACTTACGTTGTGGGGACATATATCTGGTTAACCAATCGAGTTGTGGGGACACTCGTACCTTATGGGGACAAAACATAATTCCCCTTAACATAAATGTGTGTGTGTGTGTGTGTGTGTGTACATGTGTACATGTGTGACTTACGTTGTGGGGACATATATCTGTTTAAACAATCCAGTTGTGGGGACTCTCCTACCTTATGGGGACAAAACATAATTCCCCTTAACATAAATGTGCCTGTGTGTGTGTGTGTGTGAGTGTGTGTGTGTGTGTGCGTCAAAATACATTTGCACATTTTATCCAATTATATCAAGTTTTAAAGGTTACTTCAGCTTTATTAATATCTGCCATTTTCACTATTTGTATTCAATATGTACTAACAGAAATGTATCTGTTTCCACACGTTGTTATCTCGATTTTTTGGGGGAGAAACCTCGATCCAATTATATTATTGAAAGGTTGAGATATGGTGTGTGTGTGTGTGTGTGTAGCTGTTATTTAACTTGATGAAGAGGTGTGTGTGTGTGTCGAGGCTGTATTGCCTCGGACAGCTGTGCTGCTGGGAGCAATACAGTCGTCACGCACCATCTGCCGTGCACACACTCACACTCACACACATGCACACATTCTCTCTACCACACACACACACACACACACACACACACATATACACACATATACACACATATATACACATCAACATGTTGTGATTTAAGCAAACAGGCACATCCACCACCTGGCGTGGCCCTCAGCTGCCTACTGCTGTCTCTCTTAGTTTACCTCTCTCTCTTTCCATCTCACACACACACACACACACACACACACACACACACACACACACACACACACACACACATAACTAACCAAGCAGTGTCAGCTTTTCTCTTTTGTGCTTCTTTCACACTCTCCAGCTCTCCCTCGTTCTCTCTCACAGACACCTTCTGATTTTAGTGTGTGTTGGCATGTGTGTGTGTGTGTGTGTGTGTGTGTGTGTGTGTGTGTGTGTGTGTGTGTGTGTATGTGTGTCTGTGTGTGTGTGTGTGGAGCCTGTCAAGAAAGGAGTGTGTTTTAATTAGCCTATATGCCTCTGTAACGGCTGCTCCTAAACACCAATATAGCTCCCCGGGGGCACTGACAGGTGCCGCAGTGTTTCCTCTGTGTGTGTGTGTGTGTGTGTGTGTGTGTGTGTGGAGGGGGCGGTTGCATAGTTGTATCTGAGCATCTGTAACTGTGTGTGTGTCTGGTGTGTCACAAACAATAGAGAACTTAAACCCAGATAGATGACACAGAGATGCACTAATAGCTCCACAGAGACTGCAGCTTCTGTGTGTGTGTGTGTGTGTGTGTGTGTGTGTGTGTGCGTGCGTGTGTGTGTGTGTGTGTGTTTTCTGCCTAACGAGCATGCTCCTTAACAACAGAACAACCATTTCTTTCCTTCCAGGCCGTTTGTGAGAGTGAATCCTCAGACTTGCAGACTAATGAACTGATTCACTGACTGACTGATATTTTTAATTAATATGAATCCGTGCGCTCTCATTATAATGTGGTTGTCATGTCTGCTGACATTCTCAACCTCAGAAATCTGCTTCTGGACTCCTTCAGGGTCATTGAGGCTGCAGTCTTGTCTCCTGACGTTTCTCTGAGGAGCTGAAACAGACTTCAGTTACCTCACACTCTGTCCATGTAATGTCTGAGTGCAGTGTTAATTGTAAAGGTCATGAGTCGGCGTGTTGATGACATGTCTCTCATACGTCTGGTGCAGAAGTAGAAGAGTACAAACATCTGAGGGTGCAGAAGAAGCAAGATAGCAACAAAAATGTGTAACTGGAGACAGGATTGCAGGAAATTCTGGAGCTGATACTGAAATCTTCAAATAAATTTCAAACAAGCTTCATGACCGTGGTGTAATCCTCGTCATGTCTTGCTTTTTGCGCGCTCTACCCATATGTTGTCTTTAAAAGATCAGCAAAAATGCACAGTTTAGTGTGTAGAAAGAAGCTGAAAAAACAGGCATTATCGTCCAAATTTGAACTTTCTGAGATCATAAGTACCAAAGGTTTTCGTTAGAAAATTTAACCAAAACGAAGCATAAAATGTTGATATTTGTGTCAGAATCTCTTTATTCTCCATGTGTCATTTAAAATAAAGTGTTTGCACGAATCAGATCCTGTTAAAAACATTAAGTCCTCAGAGACACTGAAGACATGATTGATTCTGCTGAGACCAACGGTCACGAGACAAATATTCACTGAGAATCTGTTTACACAGAGCCAAGAAGAGAGGACAGGAGAGGCAATGACATGACAATACTTCATTATGTACAATATGTGGAGACATAATTCATTTTTTCAATATTAATGACACTTGCGGGCACTTAGAAAAGTGTTGTATATAAAAAAAATCTGATAAATTCAACTTGCGTTTTTTTCTTTTATATAATTTCTGTCATTCTAACTGTGTTATTGTCAACAAAGACATGTTTGAGTTGTTCCCACTTCTAGCCATGATTGTGCTGATTCCATAGAGCTGCAGGACTTACATATTTTATCTATATTTTATATATTGCAGTGAAATACATGGACACAGTGAGTAAAATGTAAAAAGAGCAAAAACAAAACAAACACCCTGAAACAGCTTGTTGTTGGAGTTCAGAGGGTTAAAGTGACGTAACAGCAGTAACACAACAGCATTTAATGAAGTTAAAGTTGTGGTTTTTATTTCTTGTTGTGTGATCAGTTTGTTGATCTCACTGCCTCACTGATCAGCTGCACGAAACATTGAACACACACCAAATACTGCAGCTTTCTATTTTTTTTTAAGTCCAAATAATAAAAGCAGGAAGCCTAGAGGGCGCGGACATTTATTATTTCTCAGGAAAAGGGCATTTATCACCGAGATTAACAACACGCTGAGACATTTGCATATTAGAAAATATACGTTTTTGGCTTCAATAAATCATTGGGAGCCCCAGGTTGGAAACGGCTGGTCTATTGGACTGCATAAAAAATGTACTTTTAAAGTTTCAACACTCTACTTATACAATGACTCAGCAGCACAATACGGACTGTATATTCTCTCTGTTTTTAACAGCATTTTGTGTGATCGGTGTGAGTTTATTCTCACAGTGAAAGTTGCTCCGGAGACTTTCACTATCAGCC
>NC_081534.1:30481042-30488542 GCF_030273125.1 Centropristis striata
GTCAGACATGCTCCACTTTCTGCTCCTTGTCCTGGTCACAGCGCACAACGCCACAGGCTACTCTGTCAGTTTATACCCTTATTCTCTTTAACTGTGTTCATAATGTGGAATTATTATAATTAGATTTCAGACTTAATTGCATGTTCCTGTATGTGTGTGTTCAGTATGAGGACTCACCTGCCAACCAGAACGTTTGCAGTCAATACGGTGTCCTCACGAGTATAGCTGTGTGTGTGTGTGTGTGTGTGTGTGTGTGTGTGTGTGTGTGTGCACGTGCATGTGTGTAAAACAGATGAGAGGAGGAGAAGGCCAGAGGGAGAAACACAACTCTTTTTCAGCATCACTTCCTGCAACATTCAGCCGCGAGGCATCACTAGACGAGACCTGAATCACAGATGGGAGATCCAAGAAATATTAGAAAGCGGCGTTTTACACTGCACCCTGTGTGTGTGTGTGTGTGTGTGGGTGTGTGTGTGTGTGTGTGTGTGTCAGCTATTTCTCAAAAATAACATTTTGTCTTAGCTTTAGTCCTGTGTCGTATAAGCGTTTTAGTTTTTATCATATTAAGTCAACCTCATTGTGTTTTGGGAGTTTTAGTTGACTTCGTCGTTAAAGAAAACTATTTTATTCTAGTTTTGTTTGTTTTGGTTTTATCAGATTATTTGCATTATATTTCAGTTAATACAGTCCAGCCAATAATCCAATATTAAACCAATAGATTTGTCATTTTAGTGATATTTATGAGGTTTTAAATGATCATCAAAAAGGCTGAGCAATTAAGAATCTTTGTGCAATAGAGCAAACTGCACTAAACATCTTAGCACATGTGCTTTATTTAACATATGGCAATGTGAAAATAACACATCAGCACTTTAACTTACAGATTAATAAATACTTAGTTCTTAGTAATCTAGTCAATGTAATGTCATGTTTCTCTTTTGTGTCGTGTGATGTTTATGAAGCAACAATGCACTGTGCCCAAGCCAAATCTCCCTTTGGGGACAATAAAGTTTAACCTTATCATTAACCTTAAAGAATGCAGCCTTGCAGATACTCCGAGTCCTCCTGACTCTGCTCATTAGTGATGCAGCTAACATGCAAAAATATGCATAAATCAACCAGCCGAACCCAGCTCCACCTGCAACCTGCAAACTTTATGCATCATAGTAGCAAAGTGTTCAGAACTGAGCAGGAAAGAGAGTGACAGAGAAGGTAGAAAGTGACAAAACTGAAGAGATATTTTATGAAAGTGTTCATTTTTTGAGCAACATGTTAATCTTATCTTTCTTTGTCAATGATTTTGCATTTTGTGTTGTCACAGTTAATGTTTTATGACAATAATGTCATCTTGGCATTGTCAAAAAAGGTGTTCACATATAATTAATAATGGGAACCAAACATGCTAAAAGATGACAAAAATAAATCAATATACAGTTCCAGTCAGATGTTGGGACACACCTTCTCTTTCAATGTTTTTTCTTTATTTTTTATGGTTGTTTTCGACATTGTAGATTAATATTAAATACATGAAAACTATGAAAGAGCACATATGGAATTATGCAGTGTTAAACAAACCAGAAAATGTTGTAGGCGATATTTTCGATTCTTCAAAGTAGCCACCTCCTGTTTAACACTTGATTAATTAATAAATAAGAGTTTAAGAGTAATAAAAAAAAGAAAGAAAAACAAATGAATAAGGAAAGTTGGGTCCAAACTTTTGACTCATAGTTTCGAAGTTATAATATATAAGATAAATGGTATTTACAAATTAAATTATATTTTGCAGGACATATTTGGTTATAAATGATTTATGTGTATGTTTATTTATATATATATATATTATATATTTATTCATTAGATAGATCATTCACACTTCTTACCACTCCTTTTTCTTTTCCAACAATTAGAATTTACTTTTTTGTTATGGTCATTTTTTTTTTATTGGTTTGTTTATTTATGGTCGATAAAAAATGTACGTATTCAAAATGATAAGAATCAGAATACTTTATTAAAATACTTTATTTATTCCACTTTATTACAGTTGCTGCTGTATAACAATAGAATAGAAACAATATAATACAAATGCGAATAAAGTGAATAAAGGTATGTACAAATAGAAGTACAAAATGTAAAATTATTTGGAATAGGAATAATAAAATATAATAGAGATATGTACGATATATTTATATACAATATATGTACAATACAATATATGTATTATAAAGATTTCAATCAGTCAGTATAATAGTTTTTAGTTCATATTTTATCATAGTGAGGAGCCACCACTCTGCGTTCGAGCACTGCCTCATGACACTTTTTCCCCAAAATAATGATGAAATCAGATATTATGTTCTTGATGGAATTAGCTAATGTTCACTTTGAGGTTTAATCTTAAAACGTTCCTTTTATTTCTGTTGTTCATCACTTTCTGGCAGATCAGGTGTCGTTTTAATGTCTCCACATAAAGAAGTGCAGCTGCAGATATTCATGTCAACAGTAAAAACTCTCAGGAGTTAAAGTGAATTACAGTTTTCTGATAAATGCTGCGGCTCAGTGAATATTCCCTGGACAAATTAAAGCTAAATATTATTTCTAAATCATCATAACAATGTGACACTGACGAGTATTTGAAGTGGAATTGGTTTTGGATCCATTGCTTTTTAACTCAAGGTACCATCACTCACTGGCGTGTTTCCAACTGGGTCACATTAACCCTGTGGAGTCTCCAAAAGCTCCAAATAATCCAGACTTGTTGCCTCCATCAGACTAGAAAACAAAGCAGCGTGGAGCCCTACTGTAAATTTACCTCTAAAGTTCTGGCTGTAAACTCCATGAGGCCAGTTTCAGTTTGATGATGATATACCAAGTAAAACTGGAGACAAGCTCAAATAGATTAAGTATAAAATGATAGAACTGGATGGAACCCTCTTATATGTTAGATTTGACACCTTTGTTCACATTTGACACATTTAAAATTCTTTATTGAGCAAGATAGTGTTCTGAAAGTTAAAAAAAGATTGAAAATCAAATTTTATGTTGGACTAAGGGACTAAAAAAAACACAAAATGACAAAAAAAAGACACAAAATGACTAAAAAAAGACACAAAATTACTTAAAAAGACACAAAATGACTAAAAAAAGACACAAAATGACTTTAAAAGACACAAAATGACTAAAAAAAGACACAAAATGAGAAGACAGAATGACCAAAAAAAAACACACAGAAGACACAAAATGACAAAAACGACACAAAATTACAAAAAAGACACAAAATGACCAAAATAAGACATAAAATGAGAAGACAAAATTACCAAAAAAAAAACACATAGAAGACACAAAAAGACACAAAATGACTAAAAAAAAGACACAAAATGACCAAAAAAGACACAAACTGACAAAAAAAGACACAAAATAACTAAAAAAGACATTACAACAGACACAAAATGACCAAAAAAGACACGAAGAGACATGAAAAGGATTCAAAATATCCCTGTAAGACTCCATAGAGTTAACTGGAGCGTCCCGGGAGATTAAATTAGTTTGACTTCAAACATCAGCAGCAGCTCTCAGGTATCACACCTCCCTGGAGCTGCTCCCTCCCTTCCTTTCCTCCTTCCTTTCCTCTCTCCCTCCCTCGCTGCTGCTCACATATAACTCTCCAGCCCTGCTGTTTTATTTTTGCAGGAGTTATTGTCGAGGCGTCTCCCTCTTTATTGGATGTGACGTGCTGGGAAGGGAGTAGGAAAGGAACACGTCCTCTCCTGCAGTAACCTTGAGCAAGGCACTCACCAGCATCATTAATGGGCCGGTTGTACTCCGGAGGTTCAGCGTGTTAAACCGCGTGAATGTCAAGCAGCGAGATGCTCGATAACACGAGTTCAGGCAGCGTTCAGCCACCAAATCAAGGCAAAATTAAAAAGTTAATTACAATGTGACACTTCTTGGGGAAACTTTTTTTTTTTAAAAGCTGTTTGACGAGACTTCTTTAGCATTAACAAGAGGAGAGGAAGAGATGTTTAAACTTGAATAAACTGGGTCATGATAACCAGTTTAAACAGTCGGTCCACCTCCAGGCTGAAATGACTCACAAATTAAATCCAAAAGGTCACAAACTAGTCAGTGAGTTGTCTTTTTGATTTTCTTCTCTTGAGTCACCTGCCAGTTTAGGTTGGATTTCCAAACTGGAGTAGCTCACAATGCAAAGGAACAAAATCTCTTCTATTTCTTTGGTAAATACCACCCATGTGTCCTGGAGACACTGGTCTCCCCTCAAAAACGACAATATAGGTTGTTTGTTCAGGCAGCAAAATATGACTCATAATGTGGGACTTTCAACAAGGAGACAATTTTACAATTATGTCTCTTCCAGTAGTCATATCACCCTCGTAACTATGTAACTTCTGGCATTTATGTACATTTACTTCCTGTTTAAACTGTCTTTTATAATCCCTAAGTAGGACATTTTTCGCCCTAAACCTAGGTCAGTGGTTTTGTGGCCTGAATTCACAGTTACTTCAGCTTTTTTTACAACCGTACAAGTATGTATAATAACGTGTGTGCTATTTTGACTAACTTACTTTTACTAACTGGACGGAATACTGCAGAATTGAAAGACTATAAATAAATCATCCCTGCAAACCCCAAGAACAAAATGATGAAAGAAATGACCATTGAATTTCTTCTCAAAACATTATTAATTGTATTAGTTGTAGTTGTAATTAATGTTGGGTAGGTGGGAAAGGGGGTTAGGTGTCCCCTACAGTTTTAACTCCACAGTGATCATACATATCACATGAAACTAGAACACATAAGGAATCCATTGGTACCAACCATATCAGGATATGTTGTCGATAAGGGGGTTAAACAACGCTGATTGTTTCCAAAGGGGTCCCTCAACCTCTGACCTCAAGATATCTGAATCAAAATGGGTACTATGTGAACGCATTGGTCTCCTCTTTGCAGATATGCCCACTTTATGGTCTTAACATGCAGTTTGGGTTAAAAAAAAACATGTTTTTCTCATGCAGTACAAATGCTTTTTTCAACGATTACATTGTAATTGTGCATCCTGGGGTCCTCTCTTTGGATCTAGCTGTAGACAGTGTTCTAAATAGTTAGAGTGACAGTTTATGTTAAAAGAAGAACAATGTTTTTATCACCACCAAAAAGGATGTTTTAGCCTTGCTTCTGACAACATTTGGCAAAAGCCTAATCTACCAACTAGCCCTTTTAGTGGCTAAGCTAATGGGGTTTAGCGAGACCCCGATACGATTGGCTAAGAGCTACGTACAGACGCTTATGATAGACATTCGTATCGCCCAATTAACGGCTCTGGGCGATCATAAACAACACCTCCTCTATGGAGAAATTAACAGGTGGTCTCCAGACTATATCTCATTTCTGATATAGTCTAGCGTTAGCCAGGCTAGCGATAAGGGGGTTTCTCAGTAGAAGTACTCACCATTCACTCAAATGCCAAATTATGTTATGAACACCTGGGTCTGCAGGTAATCCAGTCAATAGGATGAGGGTTTACTATGTGCACTTTCCTGGGCAGAAAAATAATAAAATATCAGCAGAAGTGTTTGATTTAATTCTGCTGTATTGTAAACAGGTAAACAAGTCTGAGACTCATTCTTTATCTAACTTGGTATCACCAGGACTGTATCCAACCTTCAGATTCACCAGGTGACATTTTAAAAAAGAACATATTTCAAATTCAAAATAATAACTGAATTATTCAGATTTCCCAGGATGCAGCTGGCAGCTTGAGCTCATCTCCACCACAGACTGTTTCTCTGTTTGTGTTTGCTCAACTTTCTCTGCCTTGACTGTTTCTATTCCACCAGTCAGGTTAATAGAATCTGAATTCCACCCACAACTTTCAGCGCTACAGCCGACAAAGTGCTGAGTGGAGCGGAGAACAGCCTGCTTGGTTACCTGCCAAAAGAGTTGGACCAAATTTGGATAGTTGGTGTAGATTTTCCACCTTGTCTGTCTGGCTGCAGAAAGAGGCCAGTAAATAGCAGAAAGGGATCACATGAAAACACATAAACAATCTCTAGGACAGCTTTTTACACCAGTCACAGCCGTTATTGCCATAAAATATGGCTTAGAAGTTTCCCCTCTGCTGGAAAGCAGACAGATGAAAGGATATCATGTACAAAGAGTGCACACATGAGACAAAAGGCCTCCCCAAGGGTTTCATAAAAGCATCTCGCTGCAAGACATCAACATGAAAAACAGACCCAAATGACATAAAAGCTCATCTAGGAGGGAAATTGTACGACTTAAATGCATAAACAACGGTACAAAGGGTGTTATTGAGATGATTTGTAAGGGAGAAAAATGGTGTTTTCTATGACAACAGTCTCTATAGTTTACTTTTCAAACAATTATGGGTTCACCTGCAGCAGCATGGGCAGATTATGAGACAGGAGGTCCCAGCAGAGACCTGCTAAAGACCCCAGAACTGGAGCAGAACTCAAAGACTTTTTTTTTTTTTTCCCAAAAAACTTTTTTATCGAAAAATACAATAAGAAATTTCCACTTACATGAATACAATTATCCTTTTCTTATTTTTTTTATACATATATGTACATGAGGAAAAATAATTAAATTAAATTACAGAGTGCAGTGTAAACAGTTGACATAATAATAAAATAACCCGCCCAAAAATCTTTCAGACCAGGACTAGGAAAAACTAAGTCAAAATATTGATTTTTTCACTAAAAATGAGAGAACTGTCCACCATGTTTTTTGTTCTTGAAAGTCACGTGACTTAGAACAAACCAATAGGAACAAATATCCATGGAATAGCCACGGGATATGACTGTCATTAACTTGCATTGTAGCAAAATCCGTGTCAGTTTCACGGAAATTTGAGTGATTCCGTGGCTATTTCACGGATTTCTGTGAGACCAGGTTGCCCTTAGTAGTCTTTTTGTGGCTCTTTGTAGTTGTTATCTAGTTCTTTGTGGAGTCTTCTGGTTGATAGATGATTCTTTGAGTGCAATTTTGCAGGTGAGGGCCAGTGGGGGCCCCTGACACTTTGTGCCCCAGGGCTAGAGCCCCGATCAGTAATCCATCGTGTGCACCTTGAACCTAAACATATTGGTAAGAACCAAGGTTATTATAGTTAGCGAAAAACTAATAAAATAACGAAAACTAGAATTGAAATTGAGCAGAACTCAAAGACTTTCTGACTCTTTTTGTTGTTGTTTTGTGTCTCTCTGCGGCCATTTTGCGGTCTGTTTTTGTTAGTTTTGACCCTTTTTATCGTCTCTGTAGTCCCTTTGTGTCTCTTTGCAGCTGTTTTGCAAATCTTTGTAGTAGTTTTGCTGCTCCTTCGTGTCGAAAGGAGCCAGTTGAGGTGGTTTGGGCATCTGAGGAGAGGGAAACATAGATTGCCCTGCTTAACCTGCTGCCCCCTCGACCCGGCCCCGGATAAGAGGACGAGAATGGATGGATAGTTTTGGTCCCTTGCTAGTCTTTTTGTGC
>NC_081534.1:30493542-30513542 GCF_030273125.1 Centropristis striata
GTGACCGCAGCCTGAACTGTGATTTATCCGCCTAGAAATACAACAGAGAGACCAAAAAAATAAACATTTTATTGTTGTTTAATGAGAGCAGTACAGATTATTCTAACATTTTGGCAGCCCATAGTTTATTCTGTGATTCTTTCTCTGATTAATATATATGTATTGTTTTAATTAAAATAAAATGGAATCTATATTTAGAACACGTTTCCAAGTGCCCACAAGTGTTAGATTATTGAAAAATAATATTGTTTTTTCACATGCTATACATATTGAACTATTTGCATGATTCCATCCTCTCCTGTCCTCTCCTCTCAGCTCTGTGTAAACAGCCTCTCCTGTCCTCTCCTCTCTGCTCTGTGTAAACAGCCTCTCCTGTCCTCTCCTCTCTGCTCTGTGTAAACAGCCTCTCCTGTCCTCTCCTCTCAGCTCTGTGTAAACAGATTCTCAGTGAATATTTGTCACGTGACCGTTGGTCTCAGCAGAATCAATCATGTCTTCACAGTGTCTCTGATGAGCAGAATTTAATGTTTTTAACAGAATGTAATTATTCAAAATGTTTTCTTTTTGGCGATTTTTAAAAATAATGCATGTAAAATAAAGAAATTTTGACAGAAATGTGACATTTTTTCAACTTAATTTTGGTTTGCTTTTTCTAAGGAAACATCTGTTACCTATTATTAGTTCAAGGACCATCTGAAAGCTTAAAATTTTGACAATAATTCCTGTTTTTACAGTTTATATCTACGGTGAATGGTATATTTTTAGCGATTACTTAAAGAAAACATACTTTTCAATCCCCCCAGTGTTTAAAGGGTTAATGAGAGCAGTACAGGGATTTCAAACAGTTTTATAATTGTTAGTTAATTCTGTGGAAAAATACAAGCTGAGAAATTGTTTATTACCTTAAGGACATACATATTTAATCACCAAAAATGACTACAACTCCCAAAATGACAATAATAATAAAGATTTTCAGACATTAAAGTACAACAAAGATTTCTAACTATTCAGTAAATAATGCATTTATTTAAATAAAGCATCGAAATAACAAACAAGCAAAGCATCCAGCAATTAGCCACGTCCCACGGAGGTATTTAAAGGCTGTGATTACAGAATGATATCGTTAAAAAAAAACATCTCAGTGATTGTTTCTTTTGTTTCATTGTCTGTTTTGTCTTTATTCTGCTGTTCTATCGCTTCTATTGACTCACTAGTTTGCTACTTTCCGCCTCTTCTTCTCTCTCTCTCTCTTTTTTCATCCAACTCCCAAAAATCGACTCTCTCTGAAGTCCATTCAGCCGATAGAGAGACAGAAATAGAGACAAGGGTGTGAAAAACAGAGAGCGAGGGAGCAGAACAAACCTACCTCCTCTCTCCCTCCGTCTCTCTCTGTCGTTCTCAGTGACACATCTTTCATCTGCTTTATTGTTCAAAGCCTCGTCTGAGTTTAGATCCTGGTTTCTCTTTGCTCTGACATGACAGGATGAAAGGAGACAGACAGAGACAAAGGGAGCGAGGGAGGAGGGGAGGTGCAGAGAGAGAGAGAGAGAGAGAGAGAGAGAGAGAAGAAAGAGATGTTACAATAGAAGAATAAGTAGTATTTCTAATAGTAGTAGTAGTTGAAGTAGTAGATGTAGTAGTCATAGTTGCGGTAGCAGTAGTAATAGTTGTAGTAGTTGTAACCATGGTAGTAAAATAACTTGGATTAGTAGTAGTAGGGTTAGGGTTGTTGCAGTTGTATTAGTAGTAGAAGTTGTTGTAGTTGTATTAGTAGTAGTATTTTTAGTTGTATTAGTAGTAGTAGTTGTTGTAATTGTATTAGTAATTGTTGTAGTTGTATCAGTAGTACTAGTTGTTGTAGTTGTATTAGTAGTAGTAGTTGTTGTAGTTGTATTAGTAGTAGTAGTTGTTGTAGTTGTATTAGTAGTAGTAGTTGTTGCAATTGTATTAGTAGTAGAAGTAGTAGAAATTCGAGGAAGTAATTTATAGAAGTAGTAGTAGTATTTCTAATAGTAGTAGTAGTAGTAGAAATAATAGTCATAGTTGCAGTAGCAGTAGTAGTAGTTGCAGTAGTTGTAACCGTGGTAGTAGAAGAAGTTGTATTAGTAGTAGTAGTTGTTGTAGTTGTATTAGTAGTACTAGTTGTTGTAGTTGTATTAGTAGTACTAGTTGTTGTAGTTGTATTAGTAGTAGTAGTTGTTGTAGTTGTATTAGTAGTAGTAGTAGTTGTTGCAATTGTATTAGTAGTAGAAGTAGTAGAAATTCGAGGGGAAGTAGTTTATAGAAGTAGTAGTCATAGTAGTAGTAGTAGAAATAGTAGTCGTAGTTGCAGTAGCAGTAGTAGTAGTTGTAGTAGTTGTAACCGTGGTAGTAGAAGAAGTTGTATTAGTAGTAGTAGTTGTTGCAGTTGTATGAGTAGCAGAAGTAATAGAATTTTGAGTATAAAGAAATAGTGGAAGTAGTGGTTATAATAGTACTATTAGTAGAAGTACTCATGGTAGTAGTTTTATTAGCAGTAGTTGTTATAGTTGTAGTTGTAGTAGCAATAGTATAATTATTAGTGGTAATTGTATTAGTAGTAGATGTAGTTGAAGTTGTAGTAGAACTAGTGTATAGAAGCAGTAGTAATAGTTCAAATAGTAGTAGTAGCTGAAATAGTAGTCAACGTAGTAGTAGAAGTAGTGTATAGAAGCAGTAGTAGTAGTTCTAATAGTAGTAATCATCATAGTAGTAGGTGTATTAGCAGTAGTTGTAATAGTAGTAGTCATAGTTGTAGTTGTCGTAGTAGGTAGAAGTAGTAGTTGTAATAACAGTAGTAGAAGTAATAGTAATTGTAATAGTAGCAGAAGTATATTATTAGTATAAGTAGTAGTTATAGTTGCAGTAGCTGTAGTAGTTGTAACTATAGTATTAGTAGAAGTAGTAGTTATAGTTGCAGTAGCTGTAGTAGTTGTAACTGTAGTATTAGTAGAAGTAGTAGTTGTAGTTGCAGTAGCTGTAGTAGTTTTAACTGTAGAATTATTAGAAGTAGTAGTTGTAGTTGCAGTAGCTGTAGTAGTTGTAACTGTAGTATTAGTAGAAGTAGTAGTTGTAGTTGCAGTAGCTGTAGTAGTTGTAACTGTAGTATTAGTAGAAGTAGTAGTTGTAGTTGTAACTGTAGTATTAGTATCAGTTGTCAGTGACAGATCTTTCATCTGCTTATTGCTCGTCTGAGTTTAGATCCTGGTTTCTCTTTGCTCTGACATGACAGGATGAAAGGAGACAGACAGAGACAAAGGGAGCGAGGGAGGAGGGGAGGTGCAGAGAGAGAGAGAGAGAGAGGGAGAGAGAGGGAGAGAGGGAGAGAGAGAGAGAGAGGATGGGAGGATTAGGAGAGAGAGGAGACAGAGATGTGAGTGGGTGTGTGAACGAGGACATTATGCTATTGTTGTTATTAGCGATAGCGGCGTTAGCGTTGTGCACTCAGTCGCTCCGTATCTCTCTTTGTACTGTTCTCTCTCAGACGCATAAACAAAACAAAAGCAAACAATCAATCATGCTCTATCATTAACAAACAGGATCATGTACTGTGAACACGTCTAATTACATTTTGTTCCTGGAGTGAATATAGAAACACTCACCAGAACCCAGAGTCCTCTTCAGGAACACTGCTGGGATGGATTATAGGTCTAGGTTTACACATCATAGGAGTAGTAGTAGTAGTAGTAGTAGTAGTAGAAGTAGTAGAAGTAGTAGTATTAGAAGTAGTTATAATAGTAGTAGTAGTTGTATTAGAAGTAGTTATAATAGTAGTAGTAGTTGTAGTAGTGGTAAAAGTAGTAGTAGTCGTAGTAGTAGTAGTATTAGAAGTAGTTATAATAGTAGTAGTAGCTTTAGTAGTGGTAGAAGTAGTTATGGTAGTAGTAGTAGTAGCTGTAGTAGTGGTAAAAGTAGTAGTAGTAGTAGTAGTAGTAGCTGTAGTAGCTGGTAGAAGTTGTAGTAGTAGTAGTAGTAGCTGTAGCTGTATTAGAAGTATTTAATAGTAGTAGTAGCTATAGTAGTAGTAGAAGTTGTAGTAGTAGTAGTTGTAGTTGTATTAGAAGTAGTTATAATAGTAGTAGTAGCTGTAGTAGTGGTAAAAGTAGTAGTAGTAGTAGCTGTAGTAGCTGGTTGTAGCAGTAGTAGCTGTATTAGAAGTAGTTATAATAGTAGTAGTTGTAGTAGTGGTAGTTGTTGTAGTAGTAGCTGTATAAGAAGTAGTTATAATAGTGGTAGTAGTGGTAGAAGTTGTAGTAGTAGTAGTAGTAGTAGCTGTATTAGAAGTAGTTATAATAGTAGTAGTAGTAGTGGTAGAAGTTGTAGTAGTAGCTGTATTAGCTGGTAGAAGTTGTAGTAGTAGTAGTAACTGTATTAGAAGTAGTTATAATAGTAGTAGTAGCTGTGGTAGTAGTTGTAGTTGTTGTAACTGTAGTATTAGTAGAAGTTGTAGCAGGAGGAGAATTAGTAGTAGTCATAGTTGTAGTAATAGCAGTAGTTGTAATAGTAGAAGTCGTAGTTGTTTTGTTGTATTCGTAGTAGAAGTCGTGGTAGAAGTAGTAATAGTGGAATAGTAGAAGTTGTATTAGTAGTAGAAGTAGTTGAAGTAGTGTATAGAAGTACTCGTAGTAGTAGTAGTAGTAGTAATCATAATCAAACACTTTTTATAGATGATAATAGATACAGATAAAGATAATTGTGTGTTTGTTTACTAGACATATAAACAGAAGTTGTAGTTGCAGTAGCAGATACAATGTTGTATAAATAACAAACAAGCAAAAAAACATCTGCATAATGTACTATTGATATAATTATAATACTCATACATATATTTCCATATTAGCATCGCAGGTTGTTTTTTTGATCCAGCAGCTCGGCTCTGCTTTGGACCAGTTGCATTCCCAAAATCCCACAGAGGAAGTTCCCCGAGGGATTTCTACCATGACACACACACACACACACACACACACACATACACACACACATTCTTGTACTTCTATCTTTGTGAGGACCCTCATTGGAACAGGGAATTCCCTTGCAAGGTTTTAGATTTTTCATTAGTTTTAGTTTCAATTTTGTTGTGAATTTTTGTTTTTGAATTCAGTCAGTTTTAATGAGTTTTTAGAGTGAGTAAATTAATTTAGTTTTTATTAGTTTTAGTTTTTCGTAATGGGGTATTTGTTGGGTGGGAGATTAAAAGAGGTCACAGTAAATTTTGCCTTTATATATATATATATATTGCCTTATCCATCTTTATTATGTATGAAAAAAGTTGACAAAGATGGAAAACGAAGGACATTTTCACTATAATTTTAGTTAGTTTAAGTTCAGTTTTAAGTCTTAAGTTTAGAATGAAGACAGAATGAAAAATTGTCAAAACCCTTCAAAATAGCCCCAAACCCCCAAGGGTTAATAAAGTGTGTTACGTAAAGTGAAAAAATAATTGTCAAAACATGCTGAAGTTGTGCTAAGAAAATACCAAATACCAAACATGTATATAGTAAATATTTAGTGGTATATCAGACCCCAGAGGGTTAAAAGAGTGAGGAAAAATGTCCTCACTCTGTTGGTTAAAACGAGTTCCAGTCCCCACTATGTAGGGCATACAAGAACACACACACACACACACACACACACACACTCATACACGTCTGCTGTCTGTCTGCAAAGTTTCTTCAAAGAGGTTTACTTACATAACAATACGAAGCAGAAGAAAAGGAAGAGGGCTAACTAGATCCCACTAGAGGTGCAGGAGAACATGAGAGATGGCAGAGAGTCCTCTTTAAAGCCTCCGTGTCTTCAGCCAATTAAATGGCTCAGAATACCTGTTGCATAACACACAGCGCAGGTTATATACGGAGTGTGTTATTATGGGATACATTCTCACATGAATCCATGTTTTGATCATTAAAAGATGAAACAGCTGCAGATATACATACTGAGGTTTACACATTCTAAACACGCACAGGAACACTGTGAGGACACACACAGCCCCAAATTCATGCAAAATGTAGCATAAACACCTATGCATAAACACACACTCACAGAGTCGGAGGCAGTCAGAGTTGTGGAACTGTAAAGCATGAATATATAAGCAGCGCAGGGGTGAAGCATCTCTCCCAGCAGTTCCAGCCTCATGTTTTTTAAACAGTCGGAAAACTCTGGAAAACACGAGGCTGTGGCTCCGCTGGGGGATGGCAGCAGCACTAACAAGGAGCCAGAGGAGCCCCGGGAGTTGTTAAAATAAAAAAAGGCATCCTCATCTTCTGTCGTATCTAAAAATCGCTGCCTTTGTTCATCTCTGACACCCACTTCCCCCTCTCTAAACTCTAACTAATAACAGCCAACTCAACTTCTGAGTTTTTAGCCTATCACAGAGGCCTAAACCAGCTCCCCAGGGTGACAGCACGCTCCTTTTTAATTTGACCGTTTAATTATTTATTAGTAACATGTAATATGAAATGATTTTCACAGAAATATCACAGTTTTTAAGCTTAATTTTGGCTATATGCTATACATATTGAATTATTTGCAATTTCACAGCCTCTCCTGTCCTCTCCCCTATGCTCTGTGTAAACAGAATTTCAGTAAATATTTGTCACATGACCATTCGTCTCATAACTGGAAACTTCTGTAATCTATGATAAATTCAGGGGCTGTGGGAAAGTTCAAATTTTGACAATAATTCCTGTTTTTACAGTTTCTTCCTACAATAAATGGTGTATTTTTTTTGCGATCACTTAAAGAAAACATACTAAATAAAATTGGATCTTTACATATTCTACATCTTGAAGTATTTGCATGTTTCCAGCCTCTCCTGTCCTCTCCTCTCCGCTCTGTGTAAACAGTCTCCTGTCCACTCCTCTCAGATCTGTGTAAACAGATTTTCATTCTATTAAATGGATATACAACACTTTCCCAAGAGCCCACAGCTGCCATTGACATTTTTAAAATAAATCATTGAATCTCCACATGTTATACATCTTGAAGTATTGTCCTGTCCTCTCCCCTCTGCTCTGTGTAAATTGAATTTCAGTGAATATTTGTTATGTGACTAAATCTTTTTAACCAAATGTAGTTATTCCAAATGGCTTATTTTTGGCGATATTTTTAAATAAGATAAAGTGATTTCGACAGAAAAAACAACATTATTCAGCTTCATTTGCTTTGCTTTTTCTGCTAAGGAAACTTCTGTAACCTATAATAAGTTCAGAAGTTTGTAAGTTCAAATTTTGACAATAATTCCTGTTTTTACAGTTTCTTTCTACAATAAATGGTGTATTTTTAGTGATTACTTAAAGAAAACATACTAAATAAAATTGTGTCTTTACATATTCTACATCTTGAAGTATTTGCATGTTTCCATCCTCTCCTGTCCTCTCCCCTCAGATCTGTGTAAACAGATTTTTATTCCATAAAATGGATATACAACACTTTTCCAAGTGCCCTCAGCTGCCATTGACATTTAAAAAAAAATCATTGAGTCTCCACATGTTATACATCTTGAAGTATTGTCCTGTCCTCTCCCCTCTGCTCTGTGTAAACAGAATTTCAGTGAATATTTGTTATGTGACTAAATCTTTTTAACCAAATGTAGTTATTCCAAACAGCTTATTTTTGTGAAACAGTGATTTTGACAGAAAAAATAACATTATTCAGCTTCATTTTGCTCACTTTTTTGCTAAGGAAACTTCTGTAATCTATGATAAATTCAGGGGCTGTGGGAAATTTCTAATTTTGACAATAATTCCTGTTTTTAACGTTTTTTTCTACGATGAACTGTGTATTTGTAGTGATTATTTAAACAAACATACTTTTCAATCACAGTAGAGTACAGAGATTTGGAACATTTTGATGATTGTTAGTTAATTCTGTGAAAAACTACAAGTTGAGAAATTGTTAATTACCTTAAGAATATACATATTTAATCACCAAATATGACTATAACCCCCAGAATGATTATAATAAAGATGTTCACACATTTAAGGACAACAAAGACAGATTTCTACACTAATGCATTTCTTCAAATAAAGCACTGAAATGCCAAAATGTGACCGTGGGAGTTAAAGTTAGTTTGTGAGATTCTCTCTCTCTGCAGCATGTGTGACAGCCTCGCCCCCTCCTCCACTATATTTAGTCGCTTTATGGCATACTTTCAAAACTAAACAAACAGTAAAAAAAGATGGTGATAGAAGTAAAGGCAAATTTGGAGAATGTTTTCTTAATTCCTTCGTTTTAATTTGTGCGTTATTACTCAAACAAAAGCATAAATCCATGGCACAAAAAACAGAGGGAGTCTGTTAGTGAAAATCCCTTTAAATGGATCACAGTCTGCAGTCAAATCTGTTTACTTGGCCCAGTTTAGCTCAGATCAGAAGGAATATTTTAACTGTTGTGATAATGCAGCAGGACAGTGAGAGAGTGGTGATAATGAAGCAAAAATAAGATTTCATCTCTCTTATTCTGAAGCTCTTCTGACGACAACTTCACCATCTGCTCCTACAAGCCACAGTCTAAATAATACACAGGAATGAAATAGTTTCCTTATAGGTTCATTGTTAGTTGCAGAAAATGACCAAAAAAAAGACACAAAATGACCAAAAAAAGACACCAAATGACTAAAAAAAGACAAAAGGACAAAAAAAAGACACAAAATGACTAAAAAAGATACAAAATTACAAAAAAAAGACACAAAATTACTAAAAAAAGACACAAAATGAACAAAAAAGACACAACATGACACAAAATGACTAAAAAAAGACACAAAATGACTAAAAAAAATGTAAAAAAAAAAAAAACACAAAATGACCAAAAAAGTTTTCCCAAGCAGGACATAATTTTAGAAAAGTTGATATATACACTGATTGTGAATTGTGATAGTGTGAAAATGCTGTTTACCTGCTGGAGAGAAAGTATTTTTTACTGTTTGTATGAATTCTGGTTGAAGAGATCTGGGGCAGGTTTACTAGTGAGTCTGTGATATTAACTCCTTGATTATCATTTTTAACCAATTTTAAACTAGAAGGGCAATCAATCAGAGAGCACAGACCTCTTCCCAGGGAGACTGATCTCCCCTCAAAAAGGGAATTATTTTGTAGTAAAACTTTCTGCAGAGTGCTTCACATGATGTCCAAAATGCAACAAGTGCAGTTTGTGTTGTGTCGGAGTTTTAAACCTGCTGTTAATGCTGTACAGTGGTTAGCTTTAGCCACCAAAACCACTTCCTTAAGGTTAGCCACCCAAACCGCTATCTGCTAAGTTTGGAAACAATTACAGGGTCAGGCCTGGAAATCACTAGTTCTGGACGGAACATGTCTTCTGGTTTTAAGTCTGGGGTTCGTCTGATTACGTCACTTTATCACCGGACAGGATTTCGTGGGAAAACAACAAAGCCCGGTGCAAAACTAAAATAGTAAATCATACAAATGCTTCATGAGAACAGCAGCAACTGTCTGTTCAAATATATGAAGAAACGGAAAGACAAAAGACATTGTTATAACATCAAAACCTTTTATTATTGGACATCAGGGTGGATGGTTGGTTGTACAAAGTGTCTGCTGTTTTCACCCTGTTTTGGACATTTTAAATCATGGGTCTCAAACTCGCGGCCCGCGGGCCAATTGCAGCCCTCGTGACGATATTTTGTGGCCCCCACCTTGATATGAAAGTTTAAAGTGAGTTTTATATGAATGGCACTTTACTGTGTTGTGTGTGGAAGGTCCCTTTAATTCCTTTGTTTTCTGTGTTTTTTAATAATTTTGTGTCTTTTTGGTAATTCTGTCCTTTTTTTTGTAATTCTGTCTTATTTTGGGAATTCGGTGACTTTTTAAAATAATTTTGTGTCTTTTTTTGGTAATTTTGTGTATTTTTTGGGTCATTTTGTGTCTTTTTTTGGTCATTTTGTGTATTTTTTGGTCATTTTGTGTCTTTTTTAAGTAATTTAGTTTATTTTCTGTCATTTTGTGTCTTCTTTTGGTCATTTTGATACTACCTCCAGCGGCCCCCAGGTAATTTGAGTTTGAGACCCCTGTTTTAAACAATATTTCTGCTAAACTTAACCAAGTAATTCTAAACATAACCAAATCTTTAAGGTGACAAATGAAACAATGCTCATATAAAATGTTCCTTTAATGGTTTCATGGGTTGTTTTGGAAATTACGGGCATAGATTAAAAAATGTATGTAGGTAGGAGATCTTATTGCATCTTAAACAATGGTAGGATGATTTTAAAGTATGTACAGGCGTTCGTGCGTTGCCAGTATTAGATGTTTTCAGGAAGCCTGCTCCCTCAGACACCTCCGTCTCTCCGTCAGGTCAGCAGAGCGTATACGTGCCGACACCTCTACTGAGTCTGTAGCCGCTCTGAAAACACACATCAGGTGTTGAGAGGAATTGATTTTGAGGAAATGCTTCAGAGGATCAAACAGAAGAACTGACAGCAGGCTTGTCCACGTATATATACGACATGTATTTTCAGACAAGACAGCTGCACCTCCTGAGTCTTTAACACTTAGAGATATTTAGTTCTGTCTATTAAATTCATATTCAAGTTATTTTATTTTCCTGGCAGAAGTTCATCATATGCAGTATCTAGATGTACTTGTTTTACATGCATCTCATTTGTGAAGTTGTCTCACGCTGCATATATCTCACATTTAATGAATATCTACTTATCACAGTTACCTCCCTCACAGGTGTGTTTGTTAACAGTATATATAAGGAACTTGTTACATCCTGACACCTAATACAGCTCAAAGCAAAAGTTTGTACATGCTACTGAAGTGGAGATTTCAGAGTGGAGAGAACAGCCAAACAAGACTTAGGTGAGTTAATTCACCTTCAAAATAAAAGCATTATAATGTATACCAAATAAAACTAGAAAATGTCCTCTGGGGAAATTCTAAAAGGGCCACAGGGGCTACTGCCGGTGTGTGTACACTATGATGAGATTCTTCAGAGATTTCAAACAATTAATACTAGTAAAGTTATAATACTATATAATATACAAGGAGCACACCTACAACAAGCATTCCTTTTCAAGTATTTATTTATACAGCAACCTATGACCTTTAACCTCAAAATGTGTGTGTGTTTGTGTGAAGCATGTGTATCTGGAGGAGTGTGCGCGCGCTTACGCGCGAATGTGTGCGTGCGTGCGTGTATCTGTTACTGTAATCAGACCAAAGATCAAAGGCAATCAGAGCAGAGCAATCAACAGAATTAACTGCCACTAACTGCCAAAGTTTCCGCTCAGTGACAGCAGCCAGAGGTGGACAGACTGGAATTTCTGGCCTCGAACAGAAAGCATTTTTGGCAAAAACCATAATACCTATCATTGATCCGACTTCACTTTGAGCGTCCCGAGTTCTTCCTGAACGTCTACATATGTTTTTTTTTTTTTTTTTTTATTAAAAAATAGCTTTGTTAGAGCGATCTAAAAAAACTGTTACATCTCCCTTTTTCAGAAATCTTCCTGCGTTTTTAAGATGGGAGCAAATGAGGCCGTTGGTGCGTGTTGGTGGCGCATCTGTGCGTCCTACGCCCAAACTATAACTCTGACAGCTTTACCAGAGGATTGTGAGTGAGAAGATACATTTTCCCACGTGTTTCTATGTATAAATTATTTCTGTAAAGTGGAATTTGCAGCCTGGAGCGCAGTTTTCAAATTTATTTTTTGACAGTTTTTTCTCTCCCTCTACACTCTGACGATGATGTCACACACTGTGACACGAACATTCCTTGCAATACACACCCATTATAATCTCAGAATTTCTCCAAAAATGATCATGGTCATTGAACAGGGATTGATAAAAAACTATATGACCTATCGAAACGTGGATTAATACACCAATACACAAGACTTGTGTCTACTGTTTAAAGTTTAAATGGAGTCTCTAGGTGAAATTATGCCGGAGAAGTAGACGTTTAAAAATCTCCAATTATTGTTCTTTTTTGCTCATTGTTTTTCGGCCGTCCCATTCCCTTCAATGCAAAATTTTGGGCAGTTTTTCGTAAATTATGTCACGGAAAAATTCTTATACCGTAGTGAAAATAATAGCACACCGATCCCGATCAAACCGCACGTTTTGATATATAAATTGTCTAGTAGCGGGACGAAATTGCGTCCGGAAGAGGAAGAAGAAAAAATCCACAGTATAACAATAGTGCTCGGGGCTTTGCACCGTGGCCCTAATAACATTTAAAGAAACAAATACAAGCAAAATCTGTTGTAATAAATTGGCAACAGTTACACAAATCTTCAAAATTAATTGAGAGTAACACGATAATTCACTGAGTGTTTTGACTTCACTAACGGTGCGTTTCTTGCTTATGAATCCAGGGTTTTCTTTGTTAGACATGGATGGTGATATTTCATATTTTTAAAGTTGCTTAGCCTTGTTTTGATGCACAGTCATCAGTTTACTGTGTTAATCCAGCAGTTTTTACTCCACCGAGATGCAATTCAAAGTTTAATCCTATTTCCGTGTGTTTATACAGGCCTGTGTGTGTGTGTGTGAATGACTTTATTCTTGCTTTATGAACGCAGAAATTAAATAAAGTCAAATCCCGACTCTGGCAGCGGAGCAGCCCGGTCACTTCTCCTCCTGCAGAACACACACAATCCTTCACTTCCTTTTGGGGATTTAACCTGCTTCAATTAAAAGTGTTGAATCCAGCGAACTATTCATTTGAGCTATTCATTCATCGGAGTCATTGACTCGGAAATTTTCCCTAATGGAATTTTCCAGTAAAAGAAGAAATGAGGTATTATCAACTGTCCCTCGCTGTCTCTTCTTCCTTTTCTTCTCCTCCTCTCAATCAGGAAGAGAGAAATCCCTCGCTCCCTCATTCACCGCCACCGCCTGTGTATAAATATGTAAATGTCTGTTGCCTAACCAGCCAAAACTAGGCCACCTTCTCCTCTGTGAACACCTGAATAGAAGCGAGACGGAGATAGTGGAAGAGAGAGAAGAAAGAAAGAAGGGAAGGCCAGAGGTGAACAGCTTACCAGAATATCTTACTCCAGCAGGCGTGCCGCCACTTCGCCCGGATTAAAGCGACATTGTTCCGTATCGTGCTGCCCACCCAGTAAAAACAAAATAATATTAGCCGCCACATGTTTACTCTTAAGTATCAAATATCATATTTGCTTAGTCGTCCTTTTTGTAAAAATAGCTTTTCAGTGAAGTAGTAAGCACTTTTTTTTGCATTTTCCATTGTTGCATGTGAGCTTCATCGTTCCTGAAAACACACAGGAACCAAGGAAATTAAATATAGTGAATACAGAGAGGAGGATCAGTGTCCTGTTAGCCACATGCTAATGGTCCAAGCTGTTTTTAAAGGCATTAATGAGGCAAGTTTTAAGTCTCACAGCAGGAAAAACCAATCTAGACTCAAGAAAAGTCACATATTCAGGACATTAAGTAGAATCAAGTCCTAATTAGTGTCTCGAGTTCAACTCAAGTCCAAATATTGAGTCTACAACTCGGCTAAAGGTCAGTTAGTCAGATTATCAGGGCTTTTTCTCAGACTTTTGAGACATGTTCTCTTTTTTCAGGTATATTTTAACCTTCTGAACCCCAACAGGCTGTTTTTTTACTCACTGTGTCCTTGTATTTCACTGCAATATATGAAATCTATATGAAATCTATAAGTGCAGCTCTATTGAATTGGCATAATCAATAGAAGAGGGAAAAACTCAAACATGTCTTTTGTGTAGAAATAAAACAGTTAGAATGACAGAAATCATAAAAAAATTAGAAAATAAAGTTGAATTGCTCAGATAAATTACACAGACGGCCATAAAGTTGGAATAACATATTTTTTACATCTCTTTTTCTCTTCCATGAAATCATTTATTATTGACAGATAAAGTCTATATCTTCTCAAAATTAATCAGTCTCTTTCGAAAAATATCACAATGAAAATAAAACTACAATTTACAGAGAATTGTGTCTGAAAACAAGATTCAGATTGTGTAAACAGATTCTCAGTGAATATTTGTCACGTGACCGTTGGTCTCAGCAGAATCAATCATGTCTTCTCAGTGTCTCTGAGGAGAAGTTAATGTTTTTAACAGGATCTGGTTTATTTTAAACGAGACATGTAGAATAAAGAGATTCTGACACAAATATCAATATTTTAAGCTTCGTTTTGGTCACTTTCTTCTCACAGAAATGCTTGTAATCTAGATTTGTTCATGGACCATGAGAAATTTCAAATGTTTAAGATAATTCATTTTTTCTTTCCTGATAAACTGTGTATTTTTGGAGATCTATTAAAGAAAACATGCTTTTAACATGATCTCGTTATACCAAACGGTCAAATTTTGGCAAATTTCATTTACATTTTTGCAGCTGCCGTAACAATTTCAAGTCACTGGAAAACGGGTAAAACTTCATAGAGGAACAGATATATTTTAACTGATACCACACACTCAGTGGAGAATACCTGGACCAGGAAAACTGCAGTTTCCAAAAAGGAATTCCGTCCAAAAACTAACTGCAGAAACAAACGTTTCTGTTGAGGTTGGAGGACTTGTTAGCTCGGTGTTAAACAAGGTCGACGTGGTGAAGCATTCAGCTCCTCTGTGGCAGAATTTAGCCTCAAAACCCACATTACTCTGTTACAGTGAGTCTCAGGCTTCATGTCTTTATGTTTGGGGCTTTTCAGCCAAGAGAGAAACAAAGCTGGACAGAGAAAACAAGAATAGAAGAACGCTGAGGGGCAGAACAAGTGAAGGACAGAGAGAGTTAGAGGTGTTAATCAGAGGCTGCAGGTAGCCGCGTGTGTGTGTGTGTGTGTGTGTGTGTGTGTGTGTGTGTGTCTGTGTTCTTGTTCTTCCTACATAGTGAGGACCGGAACATGTTTTTAACCAACAGAGTGAGGACATTTTTGCAAAGTGAGGACATTTCGGCCGGTCCTCACTTCTTTAAAGGCTTTTTTGAGATTTCAGACTTTGTTTTAACCCTAGGGAGTCTAAGCCAATTTTTCCTGTTTATTTCCGCCTGTTTTTTTTGTTAAATGCATGTATTTCTTCAACCCTTTGATGCAGAATAAAGTGATATACACCATTTTTTTCAGGACTACCAGTGCTACCAGAATATATGGTTCTGTTGTATGTCACATGAATGTGCAAAATGTTATATAACCCTGAAGACAAAGGAACAAATGAAGCGAAAATTACATTTTACAGAAATATACTAAACACACGCACACACAAAAACATAAATGCAATGGTCTTTTTCAACTGAATGTTATATTTTTTGGTCTTGGGGATCAGGGGGTAAACAGATTAACACAAAATAACATATATTTACAAATAAGTTGAGACGTTTTTCTCAAGAATAGCTCAACTGTGCTACACTTCAAAGCAATTCCTTCAAAGTGTACTGGTGTTTTAGTGACATTTTGCAAAACCCCCCACGACGGTTAAGGGTTAAAGGTTACATGATAATGATAATTAACTGAAACTGTATTGTGTGGTTACAAAACTAACTAAAATTATAGTGAAAATGTCCTTCGTTTTCGTCTTTGTCAACTTTTTTCATCCATAATGAAGATGGGTAAGACAAAGGAAATAAAGGCAAAATTTACTGTGACCTCTTTTAATCTCCCACCCAACAAATACCCCATTACAAAAAACTACAACTAATAAAAAATGAACTAAAACTAATGAAAAATTCAAAACTATGATAACCTTGATAGGGAATTCACTATTCCAATGAGGGCCCTCACAAAGATAGAAGGACAAGAATGTGTGTGTGTGTGTGTGTGTGTGTGTGTGTGTGTGTGTTCTTGTACATAGTACATAGTGAGGACCGGGATACGTTATTAACCAACAGAGTGAGGACATTTTTGCAAAGTGAGGACATTTCGGCGGGTCCTCACTTCTTTAAAGGCTTTTTTGAGATTTCAGACTTTGTTTTAAGGGTTAAAGGTTACATGATAATGATAATTAACCGAAACTGTATTGTGTGGTTACAAAACTAACTAAAATTATAGTGAAAATGTCCTTCGTTTTCGTCTTTGTCAACTTTTTTCATCCATAATGAAGATGGATCAGACAAAGGAAATAAAGGCAAAATTTACTGTGACCTCTTTTAATCTCCCACCCAACAAATACCCCATTACAAAAAACTACAACTAATAAAAACTAAACTAAAACTAGCAAACTCACTCTAAAACTAATTAAAACTAACTGAATTTGAAAACAAAAAATCACAACAAAATTAAAACTAAAACTAATAAAAAATCCAAAACTATTATAACCTTGCAAGGGAATTCACTGTTCAAATGAGGGTCCTCACAAAGATAGAAGGGCAAGAACGTGTGTGTGTGTGTGTGTGTGTGTGTGTGTAAAGGTCTGGCGGTATCTCAGGGCTACATCAGTGGCCATTAGTATTTTGTAGCACGAACACACACTTTGACAGGTCTGCTGCACCGCCCGCAGAGAGGGGACGTGTGTGTGTGTTGACCTCTCCTTTCATGTGTTTATCTCACCTCCACATGAACTCTGACGAGCCGTCACACACACACACACACACACACACACACACACACACACACACACACACACACAAACAACACCCACTCCTCAAATGACTCGGCTCATCAAATATGAATGATTTTCGCACCATCTGGACATAAATCTACAGTAAACACTCCAACGCTCATCTCCCGTCTCGTTTCCTTCCTGTTTCTTCTCTAACAATGTTCTTTATTGTCATCCTGGATAAATCCATCCGCTCTCTTTTTAACCTTCGTATTTTTCTGTTTCTTTGTTGTCTCATGTGGTCGTCTCTTCTTCTCGTGGCTGTTCTCAGCCTGTAGACAAAATGAAGACAAACAGCTTATAAATGTGCAGATGATGAAGGTCTAGTTCTGTATTTTTTAACTGCGTGGTGAGAAGAAAACACTCTCAGCTGGTTTAGTTTCTGTATTTGTGTTTGTTTGCTTTTGTGTTTTTATCTTCAGGAGATAAAAGATTTCTCTGTGATTTATGGTCGTGCTGGACCTTAGAAGTTAAAGGGGACGTATTTCTGCTTTCTTTTTTTTTTTTTAATCTTAAATCCGTGCACAAATCACACAATTGTAGATCTTCAAATATGTGCAATGCATACACCAAAATCAAAATTTGCATGCATATGATACGCCAATCCATCCCCTTAATGTAAATAAGTGGTTTTGTTGCATAAAGTCAATCAAAACTGCAGCAAACTTTACATGTCCTGCAGCCAGTAGTGTCATCATATGCACGTAGAAAATTGGATTTTATTGTATTGCATTGCATGTAATTTCAAAGTGTCATTTGTTTGCAGATTTGAGACCATAAAGTTCTATGAGAATGTTTACTGTTGTAATAAAACAAGTAGGCTCATTTTCTCATTGATTTACACATAAAGTGACTTCTTTTTGCAACCAATGGAGTCGCCCCCTGCTGGCCATTAGAAAGAATGCAGTTTTTTTTTAGTCATTTTGGGTCTTTTGGGTCTTTTTTTTAGTCATTTTGGGTCTTTTTGTGTCTGTTTTTGGTAATTTTGTGTCTTTTTTGGTGATGATTTCAAAGTTCTGGAAAAGTCCCATGTTGCATTGCGACTCTCCCACATGTATTCTGATGCATTTCATTGGTCAAGAGACCGAAAATAAGTAGAAAAAACTACAAATACTACAAAACAACGTATCCGCTTTCCCGGCTTTAATGGTAGAAATGCGGTAATGTTTTCCCACCTTAAAAGGGTTAATACTGTATATAAATATATATCCTTTTTTCGCCCATGTATGCATGCAGCGATACATTGATTAATTAATTGTTAATGTTATAGATGCTGGAGTTAGCAGGTTTCTTCCAAACGCCTATCCCTACTAATGAGCCCACATTTGACGAAAGAAGAGGAGAATACTTTCTTGGTTGTTTGATTTCACAGTTTTCGGGTTTGTAGGCTCTCCAAATACCCAAATATATGTTCACAAGCACTGAAAATGTGAGTTTTTCCATAATATGTCTCCTTTTAATGAGGGATTCCTGCAAGAAATTCTCAATTTTTCTCATCCCACTATATATTTTCTTATCTATCATGTTAATTCCTCTCCCTGTTTGGTTGACTCTCTGTCTATTTGTTATCTCTTTCCTCCCTTTTCTCTTCATCCATGTCTCAATTTCTCCTCTATTGTCTTTTTCTTCCTTTTTTATTATTATTATTCCAGCTCCATGACCCTTCTTCATATCTCTTTTCTCCTTTGAACCTTTTTTGTTTCCTTTCTCCGTGTCGCTCTGCTTACGTTCCTCCTGTTCTCTCTCTCTTTTTTCTCCCCTGTTCTTGTCTCTTCTCCTCTTCCATCTCCTCTTTTCACTTCCTCCTCATTTTCTTCCCTCGTCTCTATTTTCCCTCCTCCCCTCCTGTCCTAATCTCTCTTCACCTCCTCTTTTTCATATCTGCTCGTACCCTCTCACTTCTCTTTTTTTTATCTTCCTGCCTTTCTTTCACCTCCTATTTTCTCCTCTATCTTTTCTCTAAACCTCCTCTCACCTCTTTCTCTTTTTTTTCACTCCTCTCATTCCCCTCCTCACCCGTCATCTATTCCTCCTCTTTCCTTCATCTATTTCCTTCCCTCTCCTGTATTTCCTCCCATTCCCTTTGGCTTTCATGACAAGTTGAGTTTATTCGTCCAAAACTTCAATAAAGTTTAGACAAATATACATACAAAACATTATTCTCATTTTGTGTCTTTTTTTGGTAATTTTGTGTCTTTTTTGTCATTTTGAGTCTTTTTGGAAATTTTGTGTCTTTTTTGGTAATTTTGTGTCTTTTTTGGTAATTTTGTGTCTTTTTTCAGTCATTTTGCGTCTTTTTTTAGTCATTTTGTGTCTTATTTTTAGTCATTTTGTGTCTTTTTGTGTCTTGTTTTGGTGATGATTTCTCCTCTCACCTCTTTCTCTTTTTTTCACTCCTCTTATTCCCCTCCTTCCCGTCATTTATCCCTCCTCTTTCCTTCATCTATTTCCTTCCCTCTCCTGTATTTCCTCCCATTCCCTTTCCGCTGTGTGTGTGTGTGCTCTCTTGAGCTTTGACGCATCAGGAAGTTAACACACACACACACACACACACACATTCACACACACACACACACACACACACACACACACACACACACACACACACATACATGCACTCAGGGAGTATGGAAGCTTGTTCATATCAGCTCCTACATCAGTCATCTGTCAGCACAACTTTTATCTCAACATCACTGTCTGTCTCTCTCTCTGCCTGTCTGTCACTGTGTCTCTCTCTCTCTCTCTCTCTCTCTCTCTCTCTCTCTCTCTCTCTCACACACACACACACACACACACACACACACACACAGCACACACAGACACACAGTGGCGGCGGCGGCTCGTCTTTATCTTCTTATCGTTCCTCTCTGGTAGAGCTGCTGAATAAATCAGCTGCAGAAAAAGCTGAGATGGAGACGGAGAGATAGAGGGATGGAGGAGGCAGAGAGGGGCATGATGGGATATGATATGACAAATATACACAGCGAGTGTTTCTGTTCTCACCGGGAGGAACATGGAAACAACGCAAGAGGGAAAGAAAAGAGAGGAAGAAGGGAGAGAGAGAGGGAGGGAAGACAGAAAGAAATCTGGATGTAAAGTGACAAAAGCTGCTTGCAGTGTGTGTGTGTGTGTGTGTGTGTGTGTGTGTGTGTGTGTGTGTGTGTGTGTAGAGTGAGACTTAATGTCTTCATACTCTGTTTAATTTAATTCATCTATCAAACGCTGTGATGATAGAAAAACACTGCTGACAGAACAGCTCAGTTCAAAACACATGAAGGAAGGAAGGAAGGAAGGGAGGGAGGAAGAGAGGAAAGAGGAAGGAAGGAAGGGAGGGAGGGAGGGAGGGAGGGAGGAAGGAAGGAAGGAAGGAAGACAAGAAAGGAAGGAAGGAAGGAAGGAAAGAAGGAAAGAGGAAGGAAGGAAGATGAAC
>NC_081534.1:30518542-30533542 GCF_030273125.1 Centropristis striata
ACACACACACACACACACACACACATAAAAATGTACTCTGCTGACCCTCTATCTGTGGCCCTTCGTTCTGTCTTTCAGTTTGATGATATCAGCAGGTTGCCGCTCACACATGCAGGACACACACACACACACACACACACACACACACACACACCTTCAGGTTTTGGCCCGGGTTCAGCTCATTATACCAGTCAGTCAGCAGGGACCGGCTACGTCTCCTCACTATCACAGAGGACATTGTGTGTGTTTGTGTGCAATTGTGAGTGTGTGTGTGTGTGTGTGTGTGTTTTCTATATGTGTGTGTGTGTGTGTGTGTGTGTCCTCCCCTTCAGCCCTTCTCAAAGCTCTGCAGTTTTCAACCAATTAAAAGACAATCTGTCTCCCAGGGCCCCTCTGCTCCCTTTGGCTCTGGCTCTCTCTCTGTTAGTGTGTGTGTGTGTGTGTGTGTGTGTGTGTGTGTGTGGTGACTTGGAGCTGGAAGTAGTTTAGCTGTCTTTTTATTTTTAGTTTGTGTATTTGGAACATTTGCTCTCACCAGGATGCTCAGGATCCTCTGAAGCTTCTTTATTGCCGCAAACTGTTTTATTTGAGGTGAAAAACATTTTAAAGACGAGCATATCTTTCTATTTAAACTGTATTTATGGCAGCGACGGTCCCTCACATTTCCATTCAGACATTTAATGCTTGTTTTAATGCCAAGTGGTGTCACTAAATAGTAAAGCGACAGCAGATTGTTGCGTCTGCTCGCTGCTCTAAATGTTAAATGCTCCGTCACACATATTTTATACGTCTGCAGTTTGTTTGCAGCAGATTTACACGATTCTGTGCACGATTAGTGACAGTTACAGTGGCTGATGAGGAGAGGGGAAAAAAAGAGGCAGCCATGGATGTGTTTTTGGATAATGCATTTTAAGATCCTTCATAATAAAGTTGCATATCAAGTGCAATCCATCCATTTTTTTCCCCTCCGCTTATCCCGGGCCGGGTCGCGAGGGCGAGTGCCAACAAGTTTAACCCTTTATCAGACAAAGAATTATATTTGGTAACTTCAGGTAATATTTTTAGAAAAACAGTTGACAAGCCACTTCAAATGGGAAACGAAGCCAATTATTACTGCTGACATTAATGTTGAATCCATGAAGATTTAATATTCATAAAGCCTTCAAACGCTTTCTTTAATTCTTTCAGAATTACCAAGATTAAAGTTGTAAATTCACAAGAAAAAAAGTGATTATAAAAGTAACTCTGACATTATAAAGTCAAACATTTAGTGTGAAGAAACTTGGATATTATCTGAGATTAAAGTGGTGAAATTACAATAACTTATTTTGACATTAATTTTGAATTCATGAAGATTTAATATCCATAAAGCCTGCAACCCCTTTCTATAAGGTTGTATATTTGGTAACTTCAGGTTATATTTCAAGAAAAAAGTTGCAAATTTACTAGATTAAAGTGGCAAATCTACAAGAAAAAAAGTTGCAGATTTAAGAGATTTAAAGTGGCAAATCTGCGCGAAAAAAGTCGCAGATTTACGGTGAAAAAAGTGGGAAAAAAACAACTTTTTTCTCCCAGATTCACCACTTTAACCCTTAATAGGGCACTCATTGAAATACTTGCAAATTCCAAATTTCAACCCTAGAGAATATTGGAGGATATTACATACTGCCAGAATGTGTAAAAAAAAAAAAAACATACGAAAATAATATTTTGAGAAAAAAGTTTACGAGATTAAAGTGGCAAATATACGAGAAAAAAATGTGCAGATTTATGAGATTTAAAGTGGTGAATCTGGGGGAAAAAAGTTGCTTTTTCCCCACTTTTTTCTCGTAAATCTGCGACTTTATTCACGCAGATTTGCCACTTTAAATCTCTTAAATCTGCGACTTTTTTTTCTTGTAGATTTGCCACTTTAATCTAGTAAATTTGCAACTTTTTTCTTGAAATATAACCTGAAGTTACCAAATATAGTTCTTTGCCTGATAAAGGGTTAATTTATGAAAAACTTGACATCTAAATTAATATAACAGCCTTAAAGAAAGGGGTTGCAGGCTTTGTGGATATTAAATCTTCATGGATTCAAAATTAATGTCAAAATAAGTTATTGTAATTTCACCACTTTAATCTCAGATAATATCCAAGTTTCTTGACTTTATAATGTCAGAGAGTTACTTTTATAATCACTTTTTTTCTTGTGAATTTACAACTTTAATCTTGCTAATTCTGAAGGAATTAAAGAAAGCGTTTGAAGGCTTTATGAATATTAAATCTTCATGGATTCAAAATTAATGTCAGCAGTAATAATTGGCTTCGTTTCCCATTTTAAGTGGCTTGTCAACTGTTTTACATATGAAAAAAAAAGTGTCATTTTTATGACACTACATGTGGAGAAGGTTGTTGCTTTGCTGTTTTTTGAGCAGATTAATTGTGTGTTTGCATCAAGTTAACTTTTTGGTGCAAATTAGCTTTTTTTCCACATTTGAAGTGAGTTTAAATCTTTAAACCTGAGGCAGAACATTGCATGTCACTGTCAAACCAGACTCCATTCATAAAACAAGCATTTTAAAACTGTTTTGCTTGTTTTCTTGCAGACAGAAAAGACCAAGTAAGAATTCAGACTTTTTTTCTAATTGGCATCATCATGTAGTTATTTTGGCATACTTTTGATCTATTTATTGCAATTAACCCTTGTGCACCCCTTCAGAAAATGTTAATATATTACCTTAGGTGCTATAAAAAAATTACATATACATTTTTTTTTTCACTTTCAATGCAAGAAAAATATTTCAAGCCAAAAGCTTACATTGAAAAGGTAAAACATAATTTTATGCTCAAATTAGACTAGAGTCAAAAATGTATGTTTCAATGGGAGTCAATGGTACAAAAAATGTCCTCTATGTATTAAGGTATTATGTGGAACTATTTTTTTTTTTTACACAGTGAAATATCGGAATAAACCCACTCAGATTATTATTTATATCCCAAATTATTACCATTGTATTATTATTTGTGATGCATTACATCAGACAGCTTTTGACTTTTGTACAAGCAGGGTTAATTTGAACTAATACTGTTTTGTGGTTTAATTTATAAACCTGAATAATACTCGACCTGAAAAGTAACTAAAGCTGTCAGCTAAATGTAGTGGAGTAAAAGGAACAATATTTGCCTAAAAATGTAGTGAAATAGAAGTATAAAGTTACATAAATGGAAATACTCATGTAAAGTAAAGTTCAAGTACCTCAAAATTTCACTTAATTACAGTACTTGAGTAAATGTACTTAGTTACATTCCACCACTGGTATGTGGTTGTTTTAATGGTTTTCAATGATTCCACAAACACTGCTCTGATCATTTTCAGTTTTTGACATTTTATATTTTATCTCAATATTTTTAACTTTTTCATGTTGTCCTTTATTTATTTGGAGCTGTGCTTCACCTGCTGTCCTCACAAGGAGACTGAAGGACTTTGGCAGAGTTAATAGTGCTGTAAGAGATCTCTTGACATTTCCTATTTTTTCAAGAGTCAGTGAATCACATATGAAGGCAGCTGACAACAAACAGATAAAATGTTGTGTTATTATACAGTAAGTGTGGAGCTGCTCCGTTTTAAATGTTCTCAAGCTGTTTGGCTGCTACACGGACACAGTTTCTGCACCATGTATGTAATGATTCTGCTGTATAATGCAGCGTTCGATTGCACTCGGAACTGAGAAAGATCCGAGTTGGAAATTCCCACTTCCGAGGTAAATGCATTTCATTGCTCAACCTCGGCCACAGCAAATTGATGTTTGTTTGGATGTCTTTCGAGCATTTAAAATTATTCTGGGGATTTACATCAGCTACCTAAGAGAGAGAGAGAGAGTAAAAGAGAATAACTATATTTTTTAAATATTTTTTACACTTTTACTGTGCTTTTTCGTCCCTTCTACGCTCACACAAACTCTTTTAGTAACACAAATGCTAAATTAAACGACACATTACAGACTAAATGTTGAAGATAAGGTGACTGTTTAGCTCTCACGGTGTGTGGTGCAAGATAGTGTTTTGAAAGTAAAAAAAGATTCAAAATCACATTTTATGTTGGACTAAAGAAGACACAAAATGACAAAAAAGACACAAAATGACAAAAAAAAGACAAAATATGACAAAAAAGACACAAAATGACTAAAAGAAGACACAAAATGACTCACAAAGACACAAAATGACTAAAAGAAGACACAAAAGACACAAAATGAACAGAAAAGACACAAAATGACCAACAAAAGACACAAAATGAACAAAAAAGACATAAAATGACTAAAAAAAGACACAAAATGAATAAAAAAAGACACAAAATGATCAACAAAAGACACAAAATGACTAAAAACCCCCACAAAAAACACAAAATGACAAAAAAAGACACAAAATTACAAAAAAGACACAAAAAACCCATAAAATGACAAAAAAAAAGACACAAAATGACAAAGAAAATACACAAAATGACACAGAATCACTAAAAAAGACACAAAATGACCAAAAAAAACAAAACTACAAAGTAATCCTACACTTTTAGTAACACAAATGCTAAATTAAACGACACATAACAGACTAAATGTTGAAGATAAAGTGACTGTTTTCCACGTATTTCCGACCTACTCGGGCTGCTTGGATCCTTCCCCAATTCCTGAGTCGGAATCCCGAGTTGAAGGGCCGTTCTGTTGCACTTTTCCCACTCAGATCTTTCCGAGTTCCGAGTGCAATCAAACGCAGCATTATTCCTTTTTCCCTTGATGACTCCAGAGAGGGGTCAGAGGTCAGAGTCAGCATTGACTGCATGTGGAAGTGTTAGTGTCTGGCTGAAGCACATTTAATGGAGCATCATGTGGTTTTGCAGGTTTTGGCCCATTAACCACAAATTGTGTATAATTTACATTCCTGCTGAGCCAAAGCAAAGCATCAATTTTTAGATGGATTTTCCACCTTGGAGCCAGACACTGCTTTCAGCTCATTTTATATCAAGTAAAACCTGTAAAATATCTTCAATATCACATTTATTTATTTTTTAAGTGAAGTCATTGTCTCATGATGCTGCAGTTTGAACAAGATGTTTTATCAGGTGTGTAAAAATAGATGTTCTGACTTCCAAAATATGCAAATCATCCTCTAAATCTCAGAGCATTTAGCAGCATGAGAACAGCATGATGCTGAAAACAGTCTAACCTGAAAAGTTTAAAATAAGCACAGAGACATGGTGGAAATAAAACTGTGCTTTAAAACAGTTCCTCTAGACCAGGGGTCTCAAACTCAAATTACCTGGGGGCCGCTAGAGGCAGTATCAAAATGACCAAAAAAGACACAAAATTACTAAAAAAAGACATAAAATGACCAAAAAAGGACATAAAATTAAAAAAAAGACACAAAATTACTGAAAAAAACACTATATTACTTAAAAAAGACACACAATGACCAAAAAGACACACAATTATTTAAAAAAAGACACAAAATGACCAAAAAAGACACAAAATGACCAAAAAAGACACAAAATGACTGAAAAAAACCTAAATTACTTAAAAAAAGAAAAAAAATGACCGTAATAAGTAATTACAGGGACCTTCCACACACAACACGGTAAAGTGCCATTCATATAAAACTCAAATTAAACTTTAATACCAAGGTGGGGGCCACAAAATATCGCCACGAGGGCCACAATTGGCCCGCGGGCCGCGAGTTTGAGACCCATGGTGTAAAGTGATAGTGACACAGTGTGAAATCAGGTTTAATGTTAGATAGTGAGATTTATATGTGTCAATTGCTTCTGGTCTCATTGGGTTCAGTCATAGACCTTGATGTGGTTCCTGTAGCTCACTCTTAAAAACGTTGGAGGTTCCTACAATGAACACATCAAAATCTATTTTTTTAACCCTCTGATCCCCAACAGTTCAATTCAGAGCGTTTTTTGCTCGTTTTACAATTTTCTTACTGTAGCCTTTTATTTCACTGCAATATATAAAATAAATATAAAAATCTATAAATCTTGCAGCTCTATTGAATCAGCACAATCATGGCTACAAGTGGGAACAACTCAATATGTCTGAATAATACAGTTAGAATGACACAAATCGAACTCTCTGATAAATTATTTATTTTTAAAAAATTGAATAAAATGGAATTTATATATATTCAACACTTTGCCCACAACTGTCAGGAATATTGGGGGTAAAAATTGGGTCTCTACATGCGATACATTGAATTATTTACATTTTTACAAACTATACCTGCAGCTTCTCCTGTCCTCTCCTCTCTGCTCTGTGTAAACAGCCTCTCCTGTCCTCTCCTCTCGGCTCTGTGTAAACAGATTTTTGTCACGTGACCGTTGGTTTCTGACACAAATATCAACGTTTCAACACAAGTTTTGGCCATTTTTTATAACGGAAACTTTCGTAACCGATTATCCGTTCTAATTCTAATAGAAATATCAAATTTTTAAGCTTTATTTTGGCTAGTTTCTCTCATGATTTTGACGGAAATGCCTGTTTTTTAGTTTCTTTCTACAATAAATGGTCTATTTTTGGTGATCTTTAAAAGAAAACATGCTTGATGGTGGAACATGCATGGTCTTATCTGCTCCTAGTGTGACTGTATTTATTGACGCTGTTATTATTATTGCCCATGAGCAAGGCATTCAACCTGCACCGCAGAGCCTGTTGGTGCAGGCTGCACTAGAAGGATGTGAAGTGAAGCCTCCATCATCACTCCTTTATGCAGTGAATCCATTTTAAAAACATCAATCTGCTTATTCTCATGAGTTTACAAAAGATATTCAGTGTTATGAAACTTTTTCCAAGAGTCTTTGAAAGATATTTAGTCAAAGACAGCAAAAATAAAAAAATTGCAATCTAATTTCAAGCGTCAGTTTTCAGAAAGCAGAGAGAAAAACCCGTCTTGAATAGGCAGATAATAGCGGGATAAGTTTTCTTTTTACTATCTGCAATCACGCTTTGCTCCGGGGACTGCATTGCCTACAATTACATTATAAAAGGGTATAATTTTGGAGTCTTGTGCTCTGTGGGGCTCGGAGATATGCGCGCACAAACTAATAAGTTTGATTTCTGAGACAATGATGGGCACTTTGAAAGCTTTTCATCTTGTCATCAAAGAGTTGCTTTCTGAGGGGAGCCGGCTGCTTGTCGATATTTAATCAGGCTCTGATCCGAAAATTGATCTCATCTTCTCTCCGGCTCCGCTGGGCGAGAAATAAGCAGAAAGAGAGAAAGAAAGAAAGAAAGAAAGAAAGAAAGAAAGAAAGAAAGAGAGAGAGAAAGATGTGGAGCTTTTTGACGACATATTTGGTTTTAACTCTATGGAGTCTTATAGGGCTATTTTGTCAATTTTTTAATCCTTTTCATGTCTTTTCGTGTCTTGTAAGTCATTTTGTGTCTTTTTTTGGTCATTTTGTGTCTTCTGTGGGGTTTTTTTGTCATTTTGTGTCTTTTTTTAGTCTTATTTTGGTCATTTTGTGTCTTTTTGTGTATTTTTTGTGTCTTTTTGTGTATTTTTGGTGTATTTTTTGGTCATTTGTGTCCCTTTTTGGTAATTTGTGTCTTTTTTGTGTCTTTTTTTAGTCATTTTGTTATTTTATTGTCATTTTGTTTCTTTTTTTGGTCATTTGTGTCATTTTGTGTCTTTTTTTTTGTCATTTTGTGTCTGTTAATGTGTCTTTTTTTGGTCATTTGTGTCTTTTTGTGTCTTTTTTTTATTCATTTTGTCTTTTTTGTCATTTTGTATCTTTTTTTTGGTCATTTGTGTCTTTTTGTGTCTTTTTTTGGTCATATTGCGTCTGTTATTGTGTCCTTTTTGGTCATTTGTGTCTACTAGTGTCTTTTTTAGCCATTTTGTGTCTGTTATTGTGTCTTTTTTGGTCATTTGAGTCTTTTTGTGCCTTTTTTAAGTCATTTTGTGTCTTTTTTTATCATTTTGTGTCTTTTTTTGTCATTTTGTGTCTTTTTTTGGTCATTTAGTGTCTTTTTTTGGTCATTTTGTGTCTTTTTTAGTCCTTTAGTCCAACATAAAATGTGATTTTGAATCTTTTTTTTTACTTTCAAAACACTATCATGCTCAATAAAGAATTTTAAATGTGTCAAATGTGAACAAAGATCTCAAATCTAACATATAAGAGGGTTCCATCCAGTTCTATCATTTTATACTAAATATATTTGAGCTTGTCTCCAGTTTTACTTGGTATATCATCATCAAACTGAAACTGGCCTCATGGAGTTTACAGCCAGAACTTTAGAGGTAAATTTACAGTAGGGCTCCACGCTGCTTTGTTTTCTAGTCTGATGGAGGCAACAAGTCTGGATTATTTGGAGCTTTTGGAGACTCCACAGGGTTAATGAGCTTAGTTTGTTTTGCCTCTGCATGTGTGTCTCCTGAGCTGCAGAGGTCCCATTATTATGAAGGAGCCTGCAAAAGCTTCATGGGAAAAGAAAAAAAGAAAAAAGAAAGAGCGAGGGGAGAGTGAGAGCTCTAGATCAGCACCAGCTCAGCACTTTCTGATTCAGTGGTCCTAAAAAACGCAGAGTAAAGAGTCCGGATCACTTCCTCTTCAGCTGATCACTCAGGATTTATTAGCAGGAGGTCATTAGGTTGATTTATATCTCCTGCTTTCTGCTGCAAGTTCCTCTTTTATATATCAGCTTCTGTTCTCGTCTTTTGTGCCCTGCTCCTCTTCATTTCTGTCTCCTACACTCAAAAATATAATACTGCATATTACTTAATTCAATCAGTGCAACATTTTACAACTAAAAATATTGAGTTGATTTTAAAGCTCTCAAATTGGTTTAACAAAACATGAGTAATGAGTCAATTTAACCCTTTGGAGTTTGGGGCAATTTTGTCAGTTTTGGACTTCTTTATTCTTTATTCTTTACTCTGTATCATTGTTTTCAGCACAACCTCACCTATATGACCTGATTATTATTTTTTTTCATTTTGACTTACTGGATCAACATTTTGAACACAAAAATAATTACAAAAAACACAAAAAATTTACAAAAACACACATAAAACACAAAAAATACAAAAAACACACAACCCCTCGCCCAAAAAAACCCCACACAAAAACCGACAAAAATTACAATAAACACACATAAAAACATACTCAAAACACCCAAAAACATAAAAAAAAATTAGAAAAAACACACAAAAACGCACATAAAAACACAAAAAAAAACACAAAATTGCAATAAATACACATAAAAACACACTCAAAACACCCAAACACATAAAAAAATAGAAGAAACACACAAAAACGCACATAAAAACACAAAAAAACACACAAAATTGCAATAAATACACATAAAAACACACTCAAAACACCCAAAAACACATCAGAGACATAAAAAAAAGAGAGAAAACACAAAAAAACACAAAAAAATTACAAAAACACACATAAAACACAAAAAATACAAAAAACACACAACTCTCAGTACTCTCCTTCAATCATTTCGTAGAGGGTATCTTCCTTCTTGCATTGGAGCAAATAAATTATAAAAAAGCATTGATTTACACTGATTCTTTATTATAGATTTTGGTCAGCAGGCACCAAAAAAATACACAGCCTGCAGCAAAAAATGTTGGCCTTGTACATTTCTGCACATCATAGATTAATTCAGAATATTCAAACTTCTGAAAGTCATTCAATTATCAGAAGGAAGTCGGATAGTTTATGCAACTATTGACTTGTTTGCATCAACGTAAAATAATCAGGTCATAAGAAGTTACTCAATTTAGATGATATGAAGTCAAATATTTTAGATGTGATATCTGGACATTTTTTTTAGTTTGCCTAAACCACACTGCAAAAAAAAAAAAGTTGGGTGAACTCAAAATTTCAAGGCAACAAACTTCGATAACATTTTAAGTTGGACAATTAAAAAGAAATATTTTAAGTTTTGTTTTTGAGTTTGCACAACTCTGAATTCAGATTTTTGTCAACTCAACTGTAAGTTGTACTAATTTATAATGTTACATTGTAATAACTTGGTGTGTAACTTCCACTTTCTTCAGTAACTTGAATTGGTACGATTGTAACGCCGCTATGAAATGTCAGCTAATGTTGCAACCACAATTTTGAGTTAGCATTGATACGCTAATGGCTACTCTTATTATATATATATAAATATACGCTAGTATCAGTTAGCCGCTAGCATCGGTTAGCCGCTAGCTTTCGCTAATGACCGAATTTCACCGCTTTCCCGCATTTCACAACAAAGAAATAAGAGTTATCAGAACTATTGTCCCTTGTTGTGAACCCCAACTTAAAGATATAAGTAACAACAACTCACCAACTTGTTTTTGAGCAGACAACTGGCTTCCTTTGTTGTGCTAACTTACATTATTGCCCTAAATGTCAATAATTTATATTTCCAAGTTTTACCAACTTAAATCACTGTTTTAGGCCAAAAAATACAAGTTGGCTTTTTTTGCAGTGCATTTGCTCAGGCAGGGTGAACCAACACTTCACCAAAACAAAAAACATTTCTTTTTTTTGAAGCTCCACTTGTTAAACCACTTCGTCCCTCTTTGTTTGTGCGTCAGCCACTCTCCCCTGGACACGTGACGCAGCTCCAACACCTCTATTACAGGTTTCAGATTGTCTTGCCACTCTGCTGCTCAGGATTTATGGATTTTTTTTACACATGAGAAGTGATGCTTTCAACTGTAGTGAGCCAGATATCTTCTGCTCTGCTGGTTCCTGTAAAAACACACTGCAACTCTCTGCTTCCTCTGGTATTTTCTTTCACTTTTATTGTAAATCAGCTGCAGAATTACTTTCCCCCCCTAACTCAATTCTCTGCAGGTGAGGAGTCAAATTAGTTTCTACAGTTCATGCTGTATTAGACTTTGCTCCGGGTGCAATTTTCTTTCTTTTTTATCCTGTCTAAAGCTTTCTCCCTTTCCATATTTCTCTGTTTGTACCTCGGCTCAGCTCTCTGTCTGTCTGGCTGATTGGTTAGCTGACATCCTCTCCCTCGCTGGAGTAATTCATCACTCCTTCCCCTCCGTCCCTGCATCCACTCTACTCTCAATTCACCCACATCCCGCCATCTTTTGTCCACCCAATTTCTCTATCAAGACCTCTGACAGCACGGGAAGAGTCTCACTGCAACAATTAAATGTCCACTGTTTGGAAAAAAAGAACCTATTTATCCTTAACCCTTTATTGGGCGAAGAACCATATTTGGTAACTTCATTAGATATCTAAATGAGAACCTGGTCTCACAGGAATCCGTGAAATAGCCACCGATTTTGCTTAACTCAAAATCCGTGGAATAGCCACGGAATCGCTCAAATTTCCGTGAAACTGACACGGATTTCGCTACAATGCAAGTTAAGGACAGTCATATCCTGTGGCCATCCCATTGATATTTTTTCCTATTGGTTTGTTCCAAGTCACGTGACTTTCAAGGTTCCGGCGGTCAGAACAAAAAACATGGCGGACAGTTCTCTCATTTTTAGTGAAAAAATCACTATTTTGACTTAGTTTCTGCATAAAAATGGATTTTGATCACATTTCTAGCGAGAAATATATGTTTTATTTTCTAAATATTCACTCAGTGAATGTACATAATCACTTTGTGGTGAAGATCTCGCCAGAAAAATATGACTGTCATTAACTTGCATTGTAGCGAAATCCGTGTCACTTTCACGGAAATTTGAGCGATTCCGTGGCTATTCCACGGATTTTGAGTTAAGCGAAATCCGTGGCTATTTCACGGATTTCTGTGAGACCAGGTTGCTAAATGAGGTCCCCATGTCTCTCTGTTTGGTCGTAGAACCTCATGGATTTCTTCCAGCTAATCAGCAAAGATCAGGCTACGTCACAGATGGTGACACCATGACATCAGTGTAATAATAATATAATAATATTAACTTTATTGACCTTAATCTCCAATGTAAAAATGAAAAATTTAGAAAAAAAATCTGCAAGAAACATTGTGATATTCTTCAATGACTTGTACCAGGAGAACTTGACTATGACGGCATATTAGGGCATATTAAGTATGAATGAAAATAAAATTACAATCCCGGGGGAGGGGAGGTAATATTTTGAGAAAAAAGTTGCAAATTTACTAGATTAAAGTTGCAAATCTGTGCGAAAAAAGTTGCAGATTTACAAGAAAAAAGTGAACAAAAGCAACTTTGCCAAAAAGTGGCACCGATCAACTTCTGCAGGATTTTATCAAAATTAATTAAAGTCCTGTAGAAGGTTTAGGGGTTAACCATGCTTTAAAATTAATATCATGCTGAATTATGAAGACTTTAAAGACCAGATTAAGACCAAAAACTTGTTAGGAAAATGTTCACTGAGGTAACAAATCAAATTAAAAGTAGGGTAATTTTCTCATAGACTCCTATACAATCAAACGTTCTGTTCAGGCCCAGAAATTGGATGTTTTTAAAGTTTGAAATTTTCACAAAAAGGACTCAAACTGATGTATTTCAGTGAGAAATCTCTGCAGCATCTTTGTTATTAAATTCCTGGTGCAGCTTTAACTTTATATCCAATGGAAAAAAGTCAACAAAAGCAACTTTTTTCCTCACAGATTCACCACTTTAAATCTCATAAATCTGCGCATTTTTTTCTCGTAGATTTGCCACTTTAATCTCATAAATGAATTTCTCAAAATATGACCCCCCTCCCCCGGGTCCGTATGGTTTTTTTTACACATTCTGGCTGTATGTAATAACCTCCAATATTCTCTAGGGTTGAAATCTGGAATTTGCGAGTATTTCAATGAGTGCCCTATTAAGGGTTAATAGTACTCAGGATTATTAAAAATCAAGCCTATAGCAAGGAAAACCCCAGATTTAGCTTTTTTAAATTATACAGCGCTCCTTTTTCATTGCATGCTAAATCTTCCCTCGCTGTGACAGAAAGCCTTTCCCAGCAGATCTACAGAAACTGTTCTTGGAAAGAAGTCCTGATTCAGCCACTCGATACGTTCTGTTCTGTCTGAGCGGCGGTGATGCATGGAGCCGTATATCTGCAGCCAGTAAATAGTGTCTCATCACTGCTGATCTAGTGCTGTACATCTACATTCATCAGTCTGGGGTCAGATGGTTAGTTTGTCTTTGTTAAATACAGTCCTGTCGCTGCTGTTTCACTTTGATCCATATCTGTGTTCAATCATTGCAGTCTGATGGTGTTTATGGAGTGGAAGCTGTTTGTTTAAGCTCATTATTGTTAATCTGATGCCTCAAACAAGCTCTGATTGGTATCTAGGTATAATACAATGTCTCGTCACTGATGATCTGTCATGCAAAATATCAGCAAACTGTAAAAACAGACAGTCGTTTTGTGTCTTTTTTAGTACTTTAGTCCAACATAGAATGAGATGTTGAATCTTTTTTTTTTACTTTCAAAACACTATCATGCTCAATAAAGAATTTTAAATGTTGCAAATGTGAACAAAGGTGTCAAATCTAACATTTTGTGTCTGTTATTGTGTCTTTCTTTGGTCATTTGTTTCTTCTTTTAATCATTTTGTGTCTTTTTTTAGTCATTTGTGTCTTTTTTTAGTCATTTGTGACTTTTTGTGTCTCTTTTGTGTCTTTTTTGTATCTTTTTTTGGTCATTTTGTGTCTGTTATTGTGTCTTTTTTTGGTCATTTGTGTCTTTTTTTAGTCATTGTGTCTTTTTTGTCATTTTGTGTCTTTTTTGGTCATTTGTGACTTTTTGTGTCTCTTTTGTGTCTTTTTTGTATCTTTTTTTGGTCATTTTGTGTCTGTTATTGTGTCTTTTTTTGGTCATTTGTGTCTTTTTTTAGTCATTGTGTCTTTTTTGTCCTTTTGTGTCTTTTTTGTGTCTTTTCTTGGTCATTTTGTGTCTGTTATTGTGTCTTTTTTTGGTTATTTGTGTCATTTTGTGTCTTTTTTTGGTCATTTGTGTCGTTTTGTGTCTTTTTTGTCTTTTTTGGTCATTTTGTGTCTTTTTTGGTCATTTGTGATTTTGAATCTTTTTTCTTTCTAGACACTATCATGCTCAATAAATAATTTTAAATGTTGCAAATGTGAACAAAGGTGTCAAATCTAACATATAAGAGGGTTCCATCCAGTTCTATCATTTTATACTAAATCTATTTGAGCTTGTCTCCAGTTTTACTTGGTATATCATCATCAAACTGAAACTGGCCTCATGGAGTTTACAGCCAGAACTTTAGAGGTAAATTTACAGTAGGGCTCCACGCTGCTTTGTTTTCTAGTCTGGATGGAGGCAACAAGTCTGGATTTGGTGATTTTGGTGACTCCAGAGGGTTAAAATCAGGCAAAAAGTTCATTCGTTATCCCACTGATAAACAACAACTGAACCAAAAACATGACCTTGTTGGCTGAGGTAACAAAGAAATGGTAATTAGTGATGAAATAGAAGTGGGCTACTCTGACAACAAGACAAGCTGGAGCCACCTTCTGTTGATAGAAGAGGAAAAGAAAGAAAGCAGTGGAATAAATCATCTTTCAATGCAAAGACACACTTTTCTGTCAAGTTCTAATCATTCATCCAGAATCACATAAAATAAACAACTCCTCACTTTGATGTTTGAGCAGTTTGAACTCCTGTCCGAATGTCTGTGAGTCTGCTTCTGGAGTTCAGTCCACACCTGTGCCACATTTAGCCGTTCTGCTGCTACAGTTAGCCAGCTAATTGACCATCCGTCCATCTGTCCGTCCCCCTAAACAGCTCACCCTGTTCAGGGTTGTGTGGGGCTGGATTTTGTCCCAGCATGCACTTGGCAACAGGCGTGGTGCTCGGTGGACGTGTCCCAGTGTTCACCAGCTGACAGGACACAAAATCGATCAAAGTATCGGTCAGTAAGAAGAGACACGACAGGCAACAACACTGATTTTTCATGCAGTCAATTTAGAGATTTTGTGCTATTTTGCTATCAGACTTTCAGACTTCATCTTTTGGTGTCTACATTTTTTTTTATTCACTAATATTTGGCATGACGTGAG